>NW_007232330.1:110987-132123 GCF_000164805.1 Carlito syrichta
CACTGCACTCCAGTCTGGGCGACAGAGTAAGACTCCAACTCAAAAAAAAAAAAAAAAGAACTAGACATTGACCTTCCATATGACCCAGCAATCCTCCAACTGGGAATATACCCAGAGGAACTCAAATCATTCTACAAAAAAGATACCTGCACACTCATGTTTATTGTACTATTCACAATAGCAAAAACATGGAACCAACCGTGCTGCCCATCAAAACTGGACTGGATAAAAAAATGTGGTACATATACACAATGGAATATTATGCAGCCATAAACAAGGACAAGCATATGGACTTCGCAGCAACTTGGATGGATTTCTACTTATCTTACTATCTTACTCAGCAATCTATCACAGAAACAAAGAACAGGGTACCATATGTTCTCACTCATAAGTGGACCCTGAACATTTACCATAATACTGTAAGAAGGAGATTGGCAGTAGCAGGATACTGCCGGGGAGTGGGAGTTGCAACATCAAAAAGGGCACCTGATCTCAAACCAGGCAAAGTGGAGACCAAAGGGAGGCCCAAACTTTACATGTACAATGAGCTCTTGTATACCTAATCTTGAATTATACCTCACATCTTTAAAATAAAATAAAAATAATTTAAAAAAAGAAAAGAAACAAGGCCATGGGCAAAAATAATGGCCTAGGAATCAAATTAGTTAGGAAAACACTAAATGAAAGGGTTAAGCTGATTTTCTTTGCTGTAGGACTTCTCAGAGTCTTACATATGCTAAGGGGCACTGTGAATCTCCAGGAACAAGATGGTGTGAGTTTTCCAAACGTGGTGGACCACAGAACCAAGCTTGGGAACCCTGAACTCCAAACTGTATAACTTTGGCTACAACTCATATTGTCTGGATGCCAATAACCAATCCCCAGGGCTCCCACCAGCAATGTTCAGACCCTTGGGATTTGCCACATCTGCTGTCATCATTTCTCTTCTCCTTGTGTCACCTGAAGTGCTTCATTCTCATCCCCCGTCTGTGTGTGATGCCCACCTCCCTCAGACTGGCATGTGTAACTGTCCTGGGGCCACGGTAACAAGTGATTACAGACCAGGTGGCTTAAAACAGCAGGGCTGTTCTCTCACAATTCTGGAGTCCAGAAGTCCCAGGTCAAGATGCAGGCAGCCACACTCCTGCCAGGGACTTGAGGGAGCATCCCCCCTGTCTCTTCCAAGTGACCCTGGTGTCCATTGGTGTGTGGCCATTCACTCCAACCCCTGTCTCCATCTGCACACAGTCATCTTCCCCTGCATCTCTATGTATCCCTTCTCGCAAGGACACGGTCATTCATGGCCACTCTGCTCCACTGTGACTTTCTCTTCACTAAGCACATCTACGAATACCCTGCTGTCACATAAGGCCACATTCATAGACATGGAAGTCCAGCTATGAACACAGCTTTTAGGGGACACAGTCTAACCTACAACAGGACTTGTCTTGACGTGAGAGCTGACACCAGTCGGGGTCCTGGCAGGAAGCAGCGGGGACGATAGGGGTTTCATGGAAGGGTTTGAAGTAGGACTGTTTATAGAGATGCGGGCAGGGCTGTGGGAGACAGTGCTGGCTCCCTGGACCCGGCAGCCGACGACCTGGCCCCACATACTGTAGATGAGGCCCATGTGTGTCATTGTTACCACACAGGCAACACTGGCAGTGGGAGAACAAGGGGACCCCACTACAGCTCCTCTTCCCCCACGGACCTTGACCTCCAGAGGCCCTGCCATCCTGGTGGTCAGCTTCCTGGGGCTCTGGAAGTCACAGGGGCACATAACAGCTCAAAATAGCCATCACTGCTCAGCGCTGCCCCTAGCGTTGCTCAGGACTCTGACTCCAAAGCAGAACTTGTGAAATCAGCCAGTGGGCAGGCCTCACAAGCCAGGTGCGAACCATCCTATTTGCTGTGCTTTGCTGTGTTCGTTTTAACTGTCAGGTCTGTGAAATCGTGTCCCAAACCCATATTTCTAGCTCCATCAAAAGGCTGGATCTGGTCTCTAGTGCCTGCATTCCTGCATGATCACCTTGGTTTGGAACCAAGTAGCAGGTGCCTCTGGGCGGGAGATTTCGCATGTGCGAGGCCTTGTCATTCCCGCATACCTAAAGGCCGCATGCTGTGGGCTGATGGATGTCCCCCCAGTGTTGCCATGTTGAAACCTAATCTCTAAGGTGATGGTGTGGGAAGTGGGGCCTTGGGACCTGGTCAAGGAGTGGAGCCCTTGAGCATGGGATCAACCACTTATCAAAGGCCCAAGGGGGCACGATCATCCTTCCACCATGTGAGGACACAACGGAAAGGTGCTGTCTATTGCGGGGGCCCGCCCCGCGAGGGTCGTGGGATGTGTTGAAGGAGAGACGGATAGGCGAACGACGATCATATACCAGACACCTGCTTCTTGAACAGATGACAATTTAATGCTAGTTAATACAGAGCTTTTATACCATTTTTGAAGGGGCAAGACAAAGAAAACTCTTTCACTTTCATATCTTTTAAAAGTTACCAGTTAGTGGTCTTAGTAGCGAACAAACCAAGATTCCCATAGGCTTTAGTAGCAAACAAGCCAGGAATTTCATAGGCATTAGACAAGTCCTATTCATAAAGCCAACAATGACACTCTCAGTCCAATGTCCCAAATTACAAATGTTTCAAGAAAGTTTCTTTAAGTGTATATTTCTTTATGTGTCAGGAATATTCTCATCTTAGGCTCTTATGTTCTTCAGAGTCCTGTGATCGCCTCCCTTGTCCAGATGTCCTCGTTACTTTTCTCTTATCTTGCAGTGCTTGTCTCTAAAGAGAACTCAAAAGAAGCTTTTAGTAATGTTTCCCAGGCCCCTCAAGGTTACTTTCTGTTTTAGCTGATCTGTCATAAAAGTGTCTGATTATTATATTATAAGTTCAGTGAAAACCTACTCTATAAATGTTAACTTAGAGTTTTAACTATAGAATTAAGTAAAAACCTTAATATTAATCTTATCCTAAGTTAGTGAAAACAGTGTTATAAATCACCTACATAACTTCTAGATAAGTGCTAGAACTTATAATGAATTCATAATGAACTACTATAAACTTGTGCTTCTAAAAATCCTTATGTCTAAACACTAAACTGCATAATCCTAAATCAAATAAGGAGTGGATATACTTATATCATTTATTACTTAAGCAATATCTAGTAACTTATAACCAAGTGAAAGAAAGCATTCTTGATGTGCTTCAGAGCTTAACCCTTGCATATGTTAGAAAAGGCCAAGTGGCATAGTGGGGAAAATGGAAAAATAAACCATGATATTTCCAGGTTAGCTGTGATTCTTCGCATAAACATGCCATCTTCTTCTTCCACGACTGCACAGAATTTCTTCAGCTGTATCAACAGCAAAGACGGAAGACAAAAGGGCCTCAGCTGCCCAGACTCGCTTTGCGGTCGGGGGTCCTCAGCGCACCTGGACTTTGTCATCAGGGGGGCCTCCAAGGCTGGCTCCCAACAGTCTATAAGATGGGCCCTCACCAGACCCAGATCTATCAGGGTCTTGACTCGGCCTTCCAGCCTCCAGAGCTGTGGTCAGTAAGTTCTGTCACGTATAACCTACTCTGCCCCAGGTTATGGCAGCTGCACAGACTGGGATGGCGCATGTCGACTGTCTGTCATCATTACACTTGGACTATGGCTTCCTTATTCTCAAGCCCAGTGGTTCACACCCTGCCTGCTCTGTAGACACCTGTCTGTGACCCCTGCCACTCTCAATTGCTATGGGCATGCCCATGGCCTTTGTTGTCTCAGTTCCTGTCTCTTGCACGGAGATTCTGAGTTTACAGCAATGCTTGCCAGTGACTCAGAATCTCTGGTGAGGGGAGCACAGGGTCTGCCTAGTGCTGGCAGCACAGTCCTGACCTCAGCCATTACTCCTGGTATAGATTTCTGTCAGACCAAGATGGGTTTGGAAGGGCTGAGCTTCCAAGCAAAAAGCCACGAACCTCTCCTCAGCATTCAAGCTTCCACCCCAAGTGCATGACCAGCAAAGGCACCAGGCCTTGGCTAGAGGAGCTCCTGCTATATGCATTCTCGGGTCCAAGCCAGGCTCCAAAGAGTGGCAGGTTACCATGCCAGGCCAGTCGGGGCTACCATGTGGGTTCCCAGTCTTACACCAGCAGCATGACCCATCCTCATGCCTCTTTGTCCTATAGGTGCATGGCAACAGTCCCCTCCACAGACATCCCTCCATACCCGTCCACTCCACGTGAACCCTTCATGTTTCTTCCTTTTTTCACATTCACATGTCCCTAAACACCTTGTGAAACAGATCCTGCCTGCTTGTAATATTACAACGTGTTAAGCTCTCTGCTGTGTGTATGTGGTTACAGAATCTCCCTGTGGTCTTCAGAAGGTCCCCGATCTTCCTGAATCTGTTTTCCCATCTATATATGGAGGAGGAATCACTCTTACTCTACTATCATAAATGGTTATAAACAATATCAGAACATTCTGCCGATTAAATAACTGACATTTATGCCTAGTACATGTTAGGTACTGTCAAGAACTGGGAAGGACATGACAATATACTTATGATAAGCTAACAGTTTGCCTGCATATATTCAGGGATGTCGGCCAAAGACATGAGACTCCAAGGTCAGAGATGAAGGACAGTTGGCATTCACACCTGTAGCAGGAGCCAGGGTCTCAGCATTTTGCACCAGTTCCCCAAGCCTCAATTCCCACAGGGTGGCACAAAGAGGGCTGGGTGAGGCCTGCACATTGTCACAGGGCATAGGAGGAGCCTGAGCATGGGGCAGCCAAATCTTTTATAAAGGACAGTAAGTTGGCCCTGTGCTCCAGGGGAAAACTCATTTCTGTCTTCCTAGGCTGTCTCCAAAGCTGCTACCAAGCGAGACATCATCTCCTTCTTCCAAGGTGGCTTGCTGGAGAAGCATTCCTGAAAAGGTGGTCGAGAACAAAGAGTATTCAGTGCCTCACATTTCAGGATGAGAAATCCTTTGAGAATTGCCTCCCAGCAGAAACTCCAAAATGCCTTCGTCCAGGGGCAGATGGCAACTTGCTTAACAAAATGGGTATTTAAACAAGCATCTCTAATATGGTCAAATATTATTTTTTTTAAAATAAGCTCTGACTTTTATCAGTTAGAAAGATATGGGACCTTATATCCAAAAATCTGAATAAGCGCAGATTTATGACTGTCCTCCAGCACGTAAACCAAGTGCGATCTTCACACCCATTTTCTCCTTTTGATTTTCTGTCACAAAACATAACATAGAAAACAAAACAAAACAAAAACAATGCAGTCACCTTCATATTGTGGCTAGATTGGCTAAAACTGATATAATAACAGCATTAAAGCATTTCTCACAATTGTCATTGCCTGGTTCACCTTCCCTGAGTGACATTGATGGAAAATCCCTTTCGAGTGGATGACTTTTTATGCGGAATCAATTTGGTATATAAGAAGGAGAAATGAAACCCGACAGCTGGATGGAGCAGGGAAGCATTTCCAATCGTGTCGCCTTCAGAAAACGCCTCTCCCGTTGCTCTCGTTTCGATTATTAAGAATATCTGCCCAAAGATGTGTTCCTTGTGAGTGTGGCCACTGCATGGATCATGGGAAAGTTAACTTGGCCAGTCTGGAGTCCACAGTCCCGCAGACCCCACTGCCCCCACATGCCTGCTCTCCCACCTTGGGGGAGGCTGCAGTGGGAAGGGAAAACTGCCTGGCTAGGCAGGGGTGTGGTGACCAAGCCATCCTGCCTACCCACAGCTCCCCCCAGCTCCCTGCTTGGCCCCAGCCTCCCAGTGAACCACCAAAGAGGCTGGGCAAGCAGCACCATGATGGCACACTGTGTCCCCGTTCACCTCCACCTGCAGGGATCCTTTGTCATAGTCACCCAAGTGGTACAGTTATATTCTTCACAGTCTCACAAAATTAAATGAAGTTACTCTTCATCTAATTATCTTACTGATAAACACAAGGTATATGATCAAGTTGCTCATTTCTGGACAAAGCGCTCTGTACACCAACCGTGCCAAGGTCATGTTGCCTGCAGCCCAGCTGGGTCCTGGGACCCCCCGAGTCTTCAGAGTACCCAGGGCCCCTCTGTTCTCCCAAAGTTCCATGGCAGAGGCTGGGCAGGTCAGGCCAGTGTGCAGGAGGACCCAGGAGCACAGAGTGGCACCTCCTTCTCATATAACAGGAACAGAAGAAGATGTGCTTTTGTGAAGAACTAAAATGGAAGAAATCTCAGAGGCAACCGGATTAAAGGCTGAAGCCAAGTGGCCCTTAGCCAGGTGCTGCGGGAACACTAAGTTGGCAGAGGACAGACGGGGTACCCTCAGCCACCGCGTCTAAGGAGCTTGGAGCACAGATACTACACAGTGTAAAGTTGGCGCAGTGCTGCTTCACTGGCTCACCATCTAATCACACTATCCTTTTTTTCTTTTTTTTTTTTTTGAGTTGGAGTCTCACTCTGTCACCCAGACTGGAGTGCAGTGGCCGCTCCTGGCCACCGCAGCCTCGACCTGCTGGACTCCAGCGATCCTTCAGCCTCAGCCTTCCAAGTCGCTGGAATTACAGGCATGCGCTACCACGCCCAGCTGATTTTTTTTTATTTATTGTAGAGATGAGGTCTCGTTGCCCAGGCGGGTCTTGAACCCGCAGGCTCAGGCAATCCACTCACCTCAGCCTCCCAAAGGCGCGGGATTACAGGCTGAGCCACTGAGCCCGGCTCCTTTTTTATTTTTCATTCTTTTTTTAGAGACAGGAGTTCGCTCTGTCACCCAGGCTGGAGTACAGTGGCACAATCATAGCTCACTGCAGCCTTAACCTCCTTGGCTCAAGCAATCCTCCCAGGCCCACAGAAGCAGAGCAGAACTTGTTCACAAAAGATATTTGTCTGACCATTGGGAGGAATAACCACACACTTGCCCTTTTCCACTTAAGCAGGTCCTCTGAGAGCCACACATGGAGCTTCTAGAAAATGCTGGAAAGCAAGTAAGCCTCCTGCTGAACTGGGGGTAGAAGGTCCTTGGGGAGGTAAGAGCTGATAGAGAACCTGAGAGAAAGGCCAGGGAGAGTTGCTTCACATTCCTTGGCAAGTTTGGGGTCTACACTAGGGATTTGGAAAGCTACCCACATGCCCAGGGTAGGGTGTGGTGGTGCCATCTGTTAGGTCCTCAAAAAGTTACACACAGAATTGCCGAGGACCCAACAATTCCACTCCTGGTTATGAACATGAAAGAATGAAAACAAATACCCAGACAGATGCACGTACCCATGTTTATAGCAGCACCACTCACAGGAGCTCAAGGTGGGACAGCCCAGATGTCCATCAGCTGATGGGTGGAGAAACACAGTGGGGTGTATCCATGCCTGGAATGTTACTCAGCCATAAAAATGAATGAAATACAGATACACGTTACAGCATGGGTGGATCTCAAAAATATGCTATGTTAAAAAAAAAGCCAGAGACACCGAGTGCAATGGCTCATGCCTGCAATCCTAGCACTTTGGGAGGCAGAGGTGAGAGAATTGCCTGAGCCCATGAGTTAGAGACCAGCCCGGGCAACTTCACAAGACCTTGTCTCTACAATAAATTCTAAAAATAGGCAGGCATGGTGGCACCTGCCTGTAGTTCCAGCTACTTGGAAGGCTGAGGCTGAAGGATCGCTGGAGCCCAGCAGGTTGACGCTGCAGTGGCCATGAATGTGCCACTGCACTCCAGTCTGGGCAACAGAGTGAGACTCCAACTCAAAAAAAAAAAAAAAGCCAGAGACAACAGGGCACATCTCATGTGACTCCATTTACATGCAATATCACGTTAGGCAGATCCGTGTAGACAGTAGAGTAGTGGCTGTTAGGGATCAGAGAGGGAGAGAAGGGGACTGGCCACTTCTTGGGCACAAGACTTCCTTTTACAGTGATGGAAATGTTTTAGAACTTGATAGAGGTGATGGTGGTGGCACAACATTGTGAATATACTACATGCAACTGAATTATACACTCAAATTGTATTATGTCAATTTCACATCCATTTTTTTAAGAAAAAGAAGATAGACTGGGCACGTTGGCTCACACCTATATCCCAGCACTTTGGGAGGCCAAGGTGGGAGGATTGTTTGAGCCCAGAAGTTCAAGACCAGCTAGGCGTAGTGAGACCTTGTATCTACAAAAAAAGAGAGAAAAGAAAAAATAATCACAGCGTGGTGGCACACACCTGTAGTCCCAGCTACCTAGGAGGCTGAGGCCAAAGGATCGCCTGAGCCCACGAGGTTGAGGTTGTGGTGAGCTGGGAATATGCCACTGCACTCTAACCTGGGCAACAGAGCAAGACCCCCAATTCAAAAACAAAAAAAGAGAAGATCGCACTTCCTGAAAACACGTAAACATACACTACATGAAGCCTCATGTGGTTCTGTACAGACTGAACATGAACCAGGGGCAAAGAAGACATCACAGAGCTGTGTTTCCACTGCCAGCACAGCAAGCTGATACCCTCTCTCTGTATCAAAAGACACAAAGTGTTCCCTGGTTTTTATCATCGTTCTGGCAAGGACACTGTTATGATGGCACACACACCCTTGTGATATCAAAGCACTCGCCTTTCCCACATTGTCCAAAGACTGTCTGCACCCATTTCCCGATAGGAAGACAAGTGGTCACTCTGAGCACCGCCACCTTGTCTACTCTGAGGAAGGACCTTTGGGAGTGCTGGGAAAAGTGCACAAATGTGTGATCATGGTCACCTTTCAGAACTGGGCAGCTCTCCACAGTGCAAATGCCATAGCTCCCACTGCCCACCTACAGGTTTCAACGCAAGTGACCATGGTGGCATTGGATGGCCATCTGCATATGTGCACAGACTCCCACCACACAGGAAGATCTATATAAACTTCAGAATGGGGGGTTGATGATATCTGGGATAATGTACTAACCCGGTGGTTTGTGCCCAGGCGGTCCCCACTGCACAGCCATTTGGGCACCCAGGGGAGTAACCAATCCACATGGTACAAATTCCACTGTGTGCCTGACCACATGGAAATCAGAGTGAAGAGCATGTTTCATGTCATCTGTCCTGTGCCTGCCAGGGTGTCCCTCATCAGGCAGGTGACCACTAACAATGAGGTCTAGACTTTGGCTCTAGGAAAAGCCTTGAAGTGAGGGCTCTGGGGTGGTCTCCCCTCAGTAGCACTTTCCTGGAAGGGTCCTAGGCTCCCTTAGTTCTCGAGTCCTGGCTTGGAGTGTGAGTGATACCAGGGCTGGGGACGTCTTCAGCCACTACTCGCAAAGCCTCTCCAAGCCACATGTGACCCAAGTCAAGACAGAGCATTTGCTGTCCTGCTCCAGGACAAGCCCCCCATCCTCCTTTCTGGCACCATGACTTGTTGGATTCCACCTACAAAATACTCTAGAGAAAGCATCCATTCCATGAAGGGAACTAGTCGAATCCAGTACTCCTGGTTTCCCCAAGTGGTTAGATCTGGGGTCAGCCAGGAGGACTAGATTAGACCTCAGAAACTGTCCCAGGTGCTTCTGATGAAGCTGGATCACTCTTCAGAAAGCAATGACTTAGGTGACTCCTTGCTTCTTAACCCAAGCCCCAAGAGCCACCTAAAGATGGATTCTGGAGATTGTGAACTTTAGGGGAGTAACAACTTGGACACGAATAATCAAGAAACAGCCAGGTGTGGTGGAGTGTCTATAATTCCAGCTATTGGATAGGCTGAGGCAGGAGAATCAATTGAGCCCAGGAGTCGGGACCAGTCTGGGTCACATAGCAAGGCTCTATCTCTATAAAAATAAAAATTAGCCAGGTATAGTGACTCACACCTGTAATCTAGGTGCTTTGAGAAGCCAAGGCAGAAGGATTGCTTGAGGTTAGAATTTAAAGGCCAGCCTGAGCAACATAGCAAGACCCCATCTCTACACAAAATTTAAACATTAGCTGGGCATGGTGACATGTATCTGTAGTCTCATCTACTTGGGAGGCTGAGGCATGGGGATCTTTTGAGCCCCGGAGTTGGAGGCTGTAGTGAATGTACCAATGCACTCCAGCCTGGACAACAGAGCAAGACCCTGCCTCTAAAAATAAACGTAAATTTTAAAAATAAAAATACAAAATAAAAAATTTTTTTAAAGAGACAAAATCAATGAGCTGATAAAAAGGACTGTGCATGAAAATGTTGGTACCCAGGCCTGGGTTGCTCACGGTCTTAAGGACTAGGCCTGGCAGGGCCTGGAGGGGACCTCTGAGTCATGCGGCCCTGCCTGCCTGCATTTCTGTACCCCTCAGGCCTGGCCACCCCAGTCTGTGACCCACATCAATTAATGTGAGCACCTGTCTGTATACCTGAGGCTTTGGGCCAGGCTGTATAAATTTGACCTCTGGGAGACTGGACTTGGAGGAGCTGTAGCCCATCGTGTGGGTGCTCCACACCTAGGTGACATAACCCCAACAAACCCTGGCCTTGCAGCAGGCGTAAAGTCCCTGGCTGACAATGCTTCACATGCTGTTCCCCATCACTTCTGGGGACATGTGCTGTTTGTGCGACCCCTGGAGGGGTCACCTTGAAAACCCTGTTGCTCCTCCCGCCTTCCCCAACACACTTGCTCTCCTTGCTGGTTCTGAGCCATGTCCTTTTGCTGAAACAAACGGTAGCCATGTCAACAACAGCTTTTTCTGAAGCAAATCGTGGGATCTGAGGGCAGTGTGGACATCCCTAGTGCAAGGGTCAAATGGTCTCCTGCCCACTCCAGCAGGGAGGAAAGCGAGTCTGTCCCAGGTTCTCTGAAAGCAGAGCCGGGACAGAGGCGAGAAACAAATGTGATGACTCCACACCTGTGTAAGGAAGGAGGAGGACAGGGTGAGGGAGACCTGGGCTGCCAGGCTGGCCCTGCAGTGCTTCCACGGAGGGAGCATTGGGGCAAATCCTGCCGTCCGAGGACAGTGAAGAAACCACTGTGGGTCCGGGGCCAGGGTGGCAGGAAGTGCCTGCCCTGGGCCCAGACCCTGCATGGGCGGAGCTGATCCTGAGTCACTGGCAGCTGGGGCTCTCCTGGCCAATCCTGCCCACCTGCCAAGGGCCTTCAAGTTCTTCCTGGAATAAAACTGGGATCCTACCTTCAGGGAATTACAGTCTTACAGAAAACGACTCCAAATATCTTGCAATGCTTGTTACTGTTGTGGTAAGACTGAGAGCCGTGAGCACAGGAGAGGTAGAGCAAGAAGCACCCTTGTCCCTGTGTACTGTCCATGTCTCTATACCTGAGTAAGACAGTGGAGGCAGCAAGAGATGGGGATGTGTTGTTAGGAAGGAATGAGGCCAGCATGGGAATGTCCAAGGAGCACAGTGTGTGACTTTGGAATTTCCTTGGTAATCAGTTTTGTGACACAGTGCCAAATTTGAACATTCCCATACCCAGGAATATCTAAACAATGATGCAGACATTTTTACAACCTGTTGTTTGTTAAGGAGTCTATCTACCAGATAGGCTGATAGAGCAATAGATTGATAGATCAGTGGTAAATGGATAAATGATAGATAGATGATAGAAAAATAGATGAATTAGATAGATAGATAGATGATAGATAGACAAGGGATAGGTAGGTAGGTAGATAGATGATAGATTAGATAGACAGATAGATGACTTAAATCTCCCTTTCCTCTTTTTTTCCCCATCTAAAGCCACTTACATTAGTCAAGTTTCTCCAGAGAACTAATAGGTGTGTGTGTGTGTGTGTGTGTGTGTGTGTGTGTGTACAGAAAGGGAGCAAGGTCTATTGTAAAGTGCTGGCTTGTGTGATCGCGGAGGCTGGGAAGTCATGGACCTACTGTCCACGAGCTGGAGGCCCAGTAGAGCCCAAGGCCTGAGTTCCAGTCCCAAGACCAGTAGGTGGAGACCCCAAAAGGCTGATGTTCCCGTGGAGTCTGAGGTGGAGAAGGCCAATGTTTTGCCCCCACAGGTAGGGGGATCTGTGTATTTGGGAGGCTCACCCTCTGTGCTCTGGGCAGCCTCCACCCAATGGACAAGGCCACCACGCCAGGGAATCTTCTGCTGTACTCAGTCACCAGTTCCCATGTCAGCCTCAGCCAGAAAGACCCGCAGAACCCCAGCAGTGACTATGCGTACACGCGGAGCACAGACATGTGTGTGTGTTCCTGCCGTCCTGGTTCTCTCCCCAGCCCCCAGCTGTTCTGAGTTACTTCCTCAGGGAAACTGCCATAAGGAAACCCTGGTCACTGGTTCTGATGGGGGATTCCAGGCTAAGACAGGTGAGTAGACCAGAAAGTAGATGCAGACAAAAAAACATAGAGTGTTCAGGGAAACCCCATGCCCAAATGTCCCCAAACACTGACTTTAGGGTGATGTTGTTGAATACGGGTTTGGAGTCAATCTAGAATAGTCTGAAAAACATCTAATAGTTACCAAGAGGAAGCTTGCAAGCTTAAAATTACAAAAGATATGAAGGGTCATTGGCCTGGAAACCTTCCCTCTGTGACCAGGGCAGAAGCAAAACACCACATGCAGTGGGCAGCACAGAAACCCAGGATCTCGCCACGGAAGAGAGGTGGGCACATGTGATAGGTCACAGTATGGCCTTCTGATAGAAGCGTAATCTGTACAGTGGCTGGTCACACCAATTTCCCTCTGAAAGCTGCTGGAACCATTGATGCAAATCAAATTACCTGCACAGTGTTAGCATTTTCCCAGAAAAGTTTTGCTAAAAATAACCCGCTACTCATCCCTCCCTTGGCAGTAAGTCATTGGTTTTCAGAACTGCTGCTATGAAAATTAAAATACTTAAGGCCTCAAGAGTTGCTTCTAATTGTTTTCAGGGTGTGTTGTGTTTGCTGTTCTGTGAAGTGAGCACCGCTCCAAAGGAAGAGTTGTGAAATCTCACGCTGCTGGAGCCACGGCTCACGGGGTGTGGATGTGTGTGTCTTCAGTGTCCCTAGCACAGGGATTTCATCCAGGGCACAGCAGCTGAGCAAAAGGGGAGGGTGCCATGCCTGGAGTGACTGGATGTAGGAATTGTAGATTGTGACACTGTCACCCTCCTTCAGGGTGGTAATAGTACAGTGCCTTTCCTGGTGGAGGGAATGATCTGTGATCAGGAAATGTGACAGGCTGTGAAAACCAAAAGCTTGATATGATATATTGGATAGCAAACCCGATTGGAACTAAAGTAAGGATATTTACAGGATACATGTGCCTGTCCTAGATATGTCTTATGGATACATATACAGAGGGTGTCAAAAAAAGTATACATTTTAAGAAAGGAAAAAAACCATATTAAAATTGTAATACCAATATATACTGATAACAAAAGTTGAATACAAGTCATGTTTTACTTCTGTTACAAGAGGTGCTCAAAGTGGTTACCATAAGTGTCCAGACACTTCTGATTACAACGAACATCTCTCAACATCTTTTAAAATGTGTATACATTTTTTGGCACCCTCTGTATAAGTACATATACATATGACATCTATATGCACACCTACATATATACACATAAAGGCATAAATATATACACAAACACACACATGTCTGTACCCACATACACATACACAGCTACACAGCTACATATGCACAAATACATGTATGTACACACATACTTATGTCTACCTAACAATTATGTGTATTCACTTGTTGTAGGTGTTTATGTTTCACTGTAAAAGTCTAAAGCAACTGATGCTGGGATTCTTCCCTAGACCCACTGAAGCCTAATTGATGCTGGGACACTTCCCTAGACCCACTGAAGCAGAGCATGTTGTGTGCACTGTGTTACCTTTTTGAAATCCACGGTACAACTGCATATCAACGTGAAAGATTTCAGTCAGCCAGAGGGTCATTAAAAGATTCTGTTTCTCTCAAAATTGACCAGTAGATTCAGTGCAGTCCCAAACAAAAGCCAGTGAGATATTTTATAAATTGACAAGCAGATTCTAACATCTGAACCGAAACACAGAGTCAATACTGAGAGCACGTTGATGACTCACCATGCTGATACACAAACATGGCAAAGCTCAACTGCTCAGGACAGTTGTGGTCTCAATCAGACAAAAGATGGCTGGGATAGAATAAAAAGTCCAGAAATGCATACTCATATGTGAATACTTGGCTTATGTACAGAGGAACCTTACAGAGTAGTGAGGGAAGGGGTTTTTTTTAATCTACAGTACTGTCATTTGGATGTCCATAGGGTAAAACTTGAAACTTGGTCCCTGTGCTACTCCATATTAAAAAAAAAATCAGCCCCAGGTGAATCATGGACCTAAATGTGAACAGTAAAATAGTAAAGCTTCTAGAAAATCACATAGGATAAAGTACCTCTACGGGCTAAGAGAAAATTTTTCAAAATGGAACATTAAAAATGCTAACTGAAAATGAAAAAATGCATCAAAATTAAGAAATTCTGTTAATCAAATATTACACATCCATAAAGAAGGACTTCACAGCAACTTGGATGGATCTAGAGTCTATCACACTCAGGGATCTATCACAGAAACGAAGAACAGAGTACCACATGTTCTCACTCATAAGTGGACCCTGAACATTTACCATAATACTGTAAAAAAGGGATTGGCAGTGCTGCTGGGGTGGGTGTTGGGGAGGAGGCAGGGAACACAACATCAATTAAGGGTACCTGATCTCAAACCAGGCAAAGTGGGGACCAAAGGGAGGCCCAAACTTCACCTGTATTATGTTTACTTGTATACCTAATTTGTACCCTACACCTTTAAAATAAAATATATATTTTAAAAAGAACCTCTGTTAATCAAAAGATCAAAGAGAGTAAAAAGGCAAACTACAGGATGAACAGTAATACCAAAAACACACTATTGGGCTTGTACTTCTAGAAAGATGAGTAGACATGCTTCTTCTTACCCTTCTTGCTCAATACAACTAAAATCCCTGGATATTATACATAAAACAAACACAGAGAAACTCTGGAAGGTCGAGATGAAGACAGATGGGCAGGGAGCTCAGGATCTGAGGAGCAATATGGCAGTCTGTCCCCCGAGTTTTTCCAAACTTGGGGCAGAAGAAGCCAGTGACCAGGAATACCAACTGGCATGAAGAAGAATCAACAAAAGCCTGCTCTCTCCAGCCCAAGTACCAGGAAAGGGGCAACCTAGTGTGATAAAACACTTTCAGCCAATAATCACCCTACTTAAGTGAAACCTCCCAAAAACTTGTCCCATGCTGGGAGAGGCAGGACTTTCACCAATCCCCATTGGAGCTGTGGACATCCCCTATTCCCTTGGTGTCAGCAGTGACCACGTGGAGATCCAGAACTCCCCCAGCTGTCCAACAGTAATAGTGACCCCCACCTCCCTAATCTCAGGTGTCAGCATAGGTTGCCTGGGGAGCTGGATTTCTACCCCCACCTGGCAGGAATAAGGAGAGCCTCTACTACTGCTGCTTTCCAAAAAAGTCAGTTACAACAGAGATTTACATAAGATCCAGAGTCTCATGATGTGAAAGTGTCCAGATTTCCACATAAAGCCACTTGTCATACAAGAACTCAAGCTGGCTGGAAAAAGGACAATGGACAGAAGCCACTTGAAAGGGCAGAGATGTTAATGTCACCTGACAGTTTTAAAGCATCTGTGATAAAAATGCTTCAACAAGCAATGACAAACATACCTGACGCAAGTGAAGGAATGGAAAGCCTTGGCAAAGAAATAGAAGATATGATGAAGAAGCAAATGGAAATCTAGAACCAAAAACATAAAAGCTAATAAAAAATTCAGGAAGTAGGCTCAACAGCAGAATGGAGGGACAGAAGAAAGAATCCATAAACTGGAAAATAGAATAAGAGAAATGACTCAATCTTAACAATAGAGAGCAAATAGACTGAAAAAAAAAATGAGCCTCGGAGACCTGTGGAAATAGAGGAAATCTAACATTCCTATCATGAGAGTACCAGAAAGAGAGAAGGAAGAAGGCAGGCCTGAAAAATACTCAAAGAAATAACGACTGAAAAACTCCTAAATTTGATAAGAGGCAAACCTACAGATTCAAGAAGCAGGACAAACCTCAAGCAGGATAAACCTAAATCCATAACAAGCCATATCCAAATTAAACTTTTGGAAGCTAAAGACAAAAAAATTAATGGGCAGCCAGAGAAAAATGACTCTTTACCTACAGGGGAAAACAATTTTAACAACAGCAGATTTCTCATTAAAAAAAAAACAGAGGCCTGAATAAAGTGGCACAGTGTTTTTCAGGTGCTGAGAGACAAGAACCATTAACTCAGAATTATATATCCAGCAAGAAACCACAACCAAAATCGGGATAATGAACATATTCAGACCCACAAAAGTTTTTTCATGACTCTTTGTAATCCTCTCCTTTCCTTCTCTTCCTGCCCCATCCTCAGGCAACCACTGATCTTCTCTCTGTCACTGAAGGATCATCTGCATTTTCTAGAATTTTAATATAAATGAGGCACAGTACTTTTAAAAATCTTATACTCAGAAAAAAATATTGTTGGGGAACCAAGGGGAAATTGACATTCTCAAATGACAGCCTATAATCCCAGTTATTTGGGAGGCTGAGTCAGGAAGATAACTTGAGGCCAGAAGATTGAGACCACCCTGTGCAACATAGCAAGACCTCATCTCTAAAAATAAAATAAAATAAAACAAATTCTCAGATAAAGGCAAACTAAGAAAGTTTGCTGCAAGTCAACCTACTCTAAAAAAATGACTAAATGAAGTTCTACAAAGGAACTTGAAACTTTCAGAAGGAATGGTAAATAAAAGTATGAGTAAATATAACAGACTTCCATTCTCCTCTTGAGTTGACTCAATTATATTTAACAGCTGAAGTAACTTTTAACATGTCTGATGTGACTGAGAAAAGACGTTTAAGAAAATAATAATATATGGTGGATATTAAAGGGATGCACTACTAGGAGATGAGATTTCTATACTCCAACCAGACAGGTAAGTTGATGAAACCAGTAGACTGTGATAGTTATGTCTATATAATGTAATTCCTAGAGCAAGCACCAAAACAACTATACAGGGATACTCTCAGAGCATGATAGACCAAACAAAATGGAATTCTACACAATTTCCCCACTGCTAAGCAACCAGTAATCTACTTTCTGTCTCTATGGATTTCCCTATTCTGGATATAATATAAAATTTATATAAATTTTATATTATATCCAGAATAGGGAAATATATATATATACATATATTAAGTTGGATTCTTTATATATATATATATATATATAAATATATATATATAAAGTTGGATTCTTACTCTGTCACCCAGGCTGGAGTGCAGTGGCACACTTACGGCCATCCCAGCATCAACCTCACAGCCACCCCAGCACTGACCTGCTGGGCTCCAGCAATCCTTCCACCTCAGCCTTCCAAGTAGTCAGAACTACAGGCATGCACTACCACACCTGGCTGATTTTTTATTTATTGTAGAGACAAGATCTCACCAATTTGCCCGGACTGGCCTCAAACCCGTGGGCTCAGGCAATCCACTCACCTTGGCCTCCCAAAGTGCTGGGATTACAGGCTGGGTTACTGAGCCCAGCCTGGATATTTCATATAACGTCATACAATATGTGGCCTTTTGTGACTGGTTCCCCCAAAATATTTTTTTTCTGAGTATAAGATTTTTTTAAAAGTACTGTGCCTCATTTATATTAAAATTCTAGAAAATGCAGATGATCCTACAGTGACAGAGAGAAGATCAGTGGTTGCCTGAGGATGGGGCAGGAAGACAAGGAAAGGAGAGGTTTACAAAGGGTCATGAAAATCTTGTGTGGGTCTGAGTATATTCATTAGCCTGATTTTGGTAGCGGCATGAATCAGTACGTCATTCTTTTTTATGGCTGAATAATATTCCGTTTACGAAGAGAACACATTTTGTATATCCATTAATCAGCTAATGAACATATGGGCTGTTTTCTCCTTTCGGTTATGATGATTCATGCTGCTATGAACATTCGTGCACAAGTTTTCATGTGGATGTATTTCTTTTTGGGGGGGCTCCTAGGAGTGGAATAGGTGGGTTAAATGTTAATTCCATAAAATTATCCATTTGAGGAACTGCTAGACAGCATTTCAAAATAACTCCACTGTTTTACATTCCCACCAGCAGTGGATGGTGTCCAGTTTCTCTACATTCGTGTGCCAACACTTGCTATTGTCTTTCTGAGATAGTCATGCTAGTGGGTGTGAACTGCATATCGCTGATGGCTTGTTTTGGGGTTTTGTTTGGTTATGTTTTTATTTTTTAGTCAGGGGGTCTCACTCTATCTCCCAGGCATGATCACGGTTCATCTCGCCTTGACCTCCTGGTCTCAGGCGATTCTTCTGCCTCAGCCTCTTGAGTAACTGGGACTACAAGAGTGTGCCACCATGCCTGGATAATTTTCCTATTTTTTATTTTTGTAGAGATGAGATCGCACAATGTTGCCCAGGGTGGTCTCAAACTCCTGACCTCAAGTGATCCTTCTACATTGGCCTCCCAAAGTGCTGGGATCACAGGTGTGAGCCACCGTGCCCAGTCTCATTATGGTTTTGATTAACATTTTCTTAACTGTTAGTGATGTTGAGCATCCTCTCGTGAGCTTGTTGACCATCTGTATACCATTTTTGGACAAATGTCTATTCCAGTCTTTTGTCCATTTTTTATCTGGGCTTTTTGTCTTCTAAGTGAGTTGTGGAGTTCTCTATACATTCTGGATACAAATTCCTTGTTATACATGTGGTTTTCAAATATTTTTCCCCATCCTGTGGGTTTTCTTTTTACTTTCTTGACAGTGACCTTTAAAGTGCAAATGTTTTTAATTTTGACATAATTCAATTTTTCTATAAAAATCACAAATCTTGAATCTATCTCATGTTCATTCTTTTTTTTATTTTTTTTTTTTGAGTTGGAGTCTCACTCTGTCACCCAGACTGGAGGGCAGTGGCCGCTCCCAGCCACCGCAGCCTCGACCTGCTGGGCTCCGGCGATCCTTCTACCTCAGCCTTCCAAGTAGCTGGAACTACAGGCGCGCGCTACCACGCCCAGCTGATTTTTTGATTTATTGTAGAAATGATGCCTTGCCAGGTTGCCCAGGCGGGTCTCGAACCTGCGGGCTCAGGCAATCCACTCATCTCAGCCTCCCAAAGTGCTGGGATTACAGGCTGAGCCACCAAGCCCGGCTCATGTTCATTCTTTTTAATCCTGTAGATCAGCCACATAGATCAGTAAAGACCCACAGGATGACAGTCGTGAATGGAAGCACATTGGGACATGAAGATAAGAAGAACAAGCTGTGATGTGTGAAAGCTCAAACTGACCAGACTTTCTCTGGCCTACCCCGATACTCGTCCCATGTGCTGCGTGCTGAAGCTGCATCACTCGTGTGAGGAAGAGGCGGGAAGGCGTGTGTCTGAGTCCTCAGACATGGTCTTCTGATGATGTGGTTCTGGAGTGCATACACTATGGGCACGTGCAGACATGGAGACCAGTGTTGGCCGCTTGCCCCAGAAGGGTCCTCAGCAAACACCTGTGACATAGGTGATATGCTCTCCTCATGTCCCACCTCAGCCTCCATCGTTCTTTAAATTATCGAATGAACAGGGTGAGAGTGTGGTGAGTGCCTCGACTCCTGACATCTCACTGGTGTGGCCGAGCGCAGAGGGACACACGCCATGGTCTCTTCAGTTATCCCACCTCCCAACACACTCTGAGCCTGACAGAATGAGAAGCTGCCCACAGACTTTACACTGCTCAAAAATTCATTATCAACCTCTTGGGAAGAACCCAGTACCCGGGCTTTCATCAACATGCTCAAAATCACCAAGAGCGGGTTTCGTTATCACTATTAATCATTCTTCATGTATTTAATGGGCACAGAGAACCAAGTGGAATATGATGAGTGGAGAGGGGACACACCCAGTCACCCCAAGTGGGCTGACATTTCCATTTTGGCCACAGGCTTGACAAAGGTCAACATTTCTGTTTCAAGGCAAACATGGGTTTCCACGAATATGTGCCACGGCTCTGGTCCTGCCAAAGGGTGGGGTTGTCCAAGTGGATTCCAGCTTCCCAGCTGACTTCCTGTCTTCCAACCAGTGAGGCCCCTCTTCCCCCATAGAGGTGCATGTCTTGGGCACTCCATGAGCTCAGAGAAAAACCGAACATTATTTTCATTTTAGAGGGCTTTTTGCATTAAATATGTTTCTTTGTAAGGGTTTCTGAATTTGAAATTGTCTTTATTTGTTTATATTTTATTTTTTGAGACCGGGTCTCAATCTGTAGCCCAGGATGGAGTGTGGTAGTGCAATCCTGGCTCACTGTAGCCTTAACCTTCTGGGTTCAGGTGATCCTTCTGCCCCTGCCTCCTGAGTAGCTGAGTCTACAGGCCATGGTCAGCTAAATTTTGTATATTTGTAGAAATGAGATCTTACTATGTTGCTCAGGCTGTTCTCAAACTCATGGGCTCAAGCAACTCTCCCACCTTGGTTTCCCAAAGTTCTAGTATTACAAACGTGAGCCACCACTTCCAGCCTTATTTTATATTTTAGAGACAGGGTCTTATTCTCATCCAGGCTGGAGTGCAGTGGCAGAATCATGGTCCACTGCAGCTTTAACCTCCTGGTCTCAAGCAATTCTCTTACCTCAGCCTCCCGAGTATCTGGGACAAAAGGCATGAAAATTGGCTCATTTTTTGATTTTTTGTAGAGATGAGGGTTCAATATATTACCCAGGCCAGTCTCGAACTCCTGTACTCAAGCAGTCCTCCCACCTCGGACTCCCCAGCTGGTATTACAGGTGTAAGCCAACATGCCCAGCATGAAAAAACTTTTAAAAATAAAGTTTTGGCTTGGCACGGTGGCTCATACTTATAATTCCAGCACTCTGGGAGACTGGGGTGGGTAGATTGCTTGAGCCCAACAGTTCAAGACCAGCCTGGGCAAGATAGTGAAACCTCGTCTCTACAGAAAAGTTAAAAAAAATTAAGCCGGACTCGGTGGCTCAGCCTGTAATCCCAGCACTTTGGGAGGCTGAGGTGCGTGGATTGCCTGAGCCACCTGGCAAGACCCACCTGGGCAACTTGGCGAGACCTCATCTCTACAATAAATCAAAAAATTAGCCGG
>NW_007232330.1:132143-145158 GCF_000164805.1 Carlito syrichta
TCTGGGTGACAGAGTGAGACTCCAACTCAAAAAAAAAAAAAATTAGCTGGGCATGGTGGCGTATGCCATAGGTGGAAGGATCTCCTGAACCCAGGATGTTGAGGCTGCCGTGAGCCATGATTATCCTGATTATGCCACTGCACTTCATTCTGGGTGACAGAGTGAAACACTGACTGAAAAAAAAAAGCACAGTGACTCGATGGGTTTCTCGGAGCAGCCTTGTCATGTTCCTGCTCTGAGCACACAAAGCTGAAGTTCAAGTATTTACTATGGATTCAAGTGAACAGCATTTATGAGTTTAAATGTTCATGTTTTGCATCTTAATTATATAAGAAATCATTCTGAAATAGTATGGCTTCTTGCAACAGAAGC
Source organism: Carlito syrichta (assembly GCF_000164805.1). NCBI lineage: Eukaryota > Metazoa > Chordata > Mammalia > Primates > Tarsiidae > Carlito > Carlito syrichta. The sequence goes on from NW_007232330.1 coordinate 132,516, forward strand.
TGTGAATCCGACTTCCCCAGTGTCTGGGGTTTTATTCTGTTTGATCTTTTGACACCATCCCTCCTTTCCTCCTTGGAAGGTAAGAGTTGCTAATGTAGGATTTTGTGTTTTTGCATTACATTGAAAAGTAATCTTGGTGCCGCTCCTCCAGCTGTGGGCTGAGAACAGGTGAGTACCTCACTGAGACTGGCCGGGTGCAGCTGCAGGCAGGGAACCCAGGCCTGGGCCACAGCCTCTCTTCCGGGCCACGCTGCTTCTGTTTGATGGAACAGTCATTTGCACGTCTCAGTGGACAGAATCAAAGGGTGATCCACATTTATTTCAGGCAATTTCTCCTTTTGTTTTTCTTAATTCATGAGTATTAATATTCTTGAATAAGGATTTTTTATTTTGAGGGGTTTTTTTTTAGGAGGGCACTCTCCTTCCTCTTAAGACACAACTCACTCTAAGTAATGAAATATTCACTGAGTGTATTAGCAACTTATAAAGGGAAGAGGAGGAGAAGGCTTGGTGTGCGCTCTAATAACAGTGGATATTACTATAATTCTAAGGTTCTTGTGGAACATCAATATAGTCCAGTGATTATGATGTCAGTTTGATGCCCTGTCTTGCAGTCTATTGTCTCTGGTGAGGCAGACTTGATGTATGACATGATACTTAGCAACACAGACATCCAGGCTGAAGAAATTAAGGAGAGGAGATGTCCTGGAGGAGACAATAGCAATAAGGTTGAGGCAATATGTTGTGATTGTCCTGGTATTTATCATGCTTTTGCTAATGAGCTCGGCCTGTACTAAATGCTCTCTATTCATTCTCTTATTTAACTCTCACGTAGATCTTTTGAAGTTGGTACGGTTAGCATGCCCACAGTCTGGATAAGGGAATTGCTTCTTGGAGTTTAAAACTTGTTCAAGGGCGGGCTTGGTGGCTCAGCCTGTAATCCCAGCACTTTGGGAGGCCGAGGCAAGTGGATTGCCTCAGCCTATGGGTTCGAGACCAGCCCGGGCAACTTGGCGAGACCTCATCTCTACAATAAAAATTTAAAATAGCCAGGCGGGGCAGCGCACATGTCTGTAGTTCCGGTTACTTGGAAGGCTGAGGCAGAAGGATCGCTGGAGCCCAGAAGGTCGATGCTAGGGTGACTGTGAGCATGTGTACTATTGCACCCCAGCTTGGGCAAAGAAGTGAGACTCTAACTCAAAAAACAAACAAACAAACAAACAAAAAAACAAAAAAACTTGTTCAAGATCCCATGATTGGTAAGTGGGACAGAAAGGAGTAAAACTCAGACTTCTCACTCCAGAGCATTAGCTCTTAAACACTGAGCTGTATTCACTTCCAAAATTTAATAATGGTATCACCACTCCTAAAATACTCTGAAAATAAATTTGCCATGGTCTTTCATGGGTATTAAGTTCTGTAGTCAAAAATTTGCAGTAGAAGCCAGTGGCTCATATCTGTAATCCCAGCACTTTGGCAGGCCAAGGCAGGAGGATTGCTTGAGGCCAGGAGCTCAAGGTCACCCTAGGCAGCCTAGCAAGACCTCGTCTCTACAAACATAAAAAAAAAATTAGCTGGGTGTGGTGATGTGCACCTGTTGTCCCAGCTACTCAGGAGGCAGAGGCAAAAGGATCACTTGAGTACAGGCGGTCAAGGCCCTATCTATGACTTGTACAAGCACTGAACTGGACTCAGACACCTGAAACCCTTGTCTGAAAGTAAGGATCCTCTGGTTTCAAGGTTGGCCAAACAACAGAACATGTCTTTGGGGGAAACAATAGAATTGATTGAGAGGGACTGTGTGGTCCTATCTGTCATGAGGCAGGAAATCAGCAGGCTGCCTCCCAGGGTACGAGGCCCTGGAGTATTTCTAAGACCTGCTCCAGTTTTCACAAATGAATCAAGCATATCTGAAAACCCTGAGTTGTAACAGCTTGCTATTTTTAGATGCTCTGGACTCCCCCAAAAGGGTTTACGCATTTGGTTTATTCTATTTGACTATTGATATAAAATCAGAAATTCCAACTCTAATGTAGGAGAATATATTGAAAATGAACATAGGAATTTAATGGGGGAAATGTAGACTCGAGTGAACAATAACAGTAAGCAATAACAGGATATAATAAAACAATAACAGTATATCATATGGCTGGGGACAAGGGTGGGGTATGGTGGGGGGTGGCTCACACCTGTAATTTCAGCAATTGGGAAGACTGAAAGGATCACTTGAGAACAAGGAAGATCACTTGAGGCTAAGAGTTCAAGACAAGCCTGGTGAGACCAACATAGTGAGACCTTATCTCTACAAAAAATTGTAGAAAGTGTGTACAATACAGCACACACAGTAGGCACAGGCCCAGCTGTGTGGTTGCATTGTCCCACAAACAATGCCATTGATGAGCAGGAGGAAGAGAGAGAAAAATTTAATTCAGTTCAACAAATATGTATTAAGAGTTCTAGGCTGGGCATGGTGGCTCACGCCTATAATCCCAGCACTCTGGAAGACCAAAGCGGGAGGAATTTGAGACCAGCCTGGGCAATATAACAAGACATCATCTCTACGAAAAATTTAAAAAATAGCCAGGTATTTTGATGCATGCTTATAGTCCCAGCTAACAGGAAGCTGAAGTGGGAGGATCACTTGAGCCCAGGAGTTTAATAACAGATGTCAGTTTCTACAATACAAATGTAAATCAGAAAAGGGCAAGATGACAGCCTCACATTCTGTTATTATGTGTCAAACAACGCATCACAAAGTCTCGCTTTCCATCTTGCTAATTGCAAATATTCTCAACTGTACTTTAAAAACCAGTTCTTCTGTTATATTAAAACTTTGAGTGGAGATCAAACCACAGGTAGCTGGAAGTGCTAAGAAGACATATGTGTGGCTGAGCTTGTTTGGGGCACAGGAACTTCCTTAGGTCCGGAAGTCACAGCGGACAAGACAGTCTTGGGACTCATTGCACCCCTCGTTTGTGGCCCTTCAAGATGATCTACAAGTCGTGTGGTCTTCCTAAAGACCAAGTATAAGCCTGCCTCTCTACTCTAGATCCTTCTGATGGTTCCTATGCAGGGTGCCGTCCAAAGTCCCTCACACAGTTAGCATGTTCCTTCAGAGGCCAGGCAGCCAGTCCTGCACTTGGGGGGGGGGGGGCGTATGACCCCCCCCACTATCCCTAGCATGGAGGGGGGTTGTAGTCCTTGGCCCTTTGTCTACCTCTTGACCCTGACCCTCCGATCAACCAGCCTTGCTGTTCCATGTTTTGTTTCTTCAGACCTCTGTTTCTAGTATCTCTCCTACCTGCATGTCCCAGGCTCTTCCCTTCAGCCTCTGCTGAAATCCCAACTCAAGTTCCTCAGTGTCACCACCTCTATGTGTACCCTGGGGACTGTCTCTGTGGGATGGTTCTCCCCTCTGAGTCCCCATAGCATCTGAGGGACTTTGTCCGGCATGTAGTCACTCATGTATCCTGTTGTTTCTACAGGTACCTTGCTTGTCTCATGCAGAAAGGAGTTGTGTCCTATTCACATTTGTGTCTCTGGGGACTCCTGTTCAGTGTCGTGATGAGGAGTCTTTTTATTTTTATTTTTAGTCAGAGTCTCACTCTGCCGTCCAGGCTGGAGTGCAGTGGTACAATCATGGCTACTGCAGCCTTGACCTGTTGAACTCAGGCAATCCTTCCATCAAAGCCTTCCAAGTAGCTGGAGCTACAGACCGGTACCACCAAGCCTGGCTCATTTTTTTATTCATTGTAGAGACGAGGTCTCACCAAGTTGCCCAGGTTGGTCTCGAACCCCTGGGCTCAAACAATCCTCTTACCTCGGCCTCCCAAAGTGCTGGGATTACAAGCGTGAGCCACCATGCTTGGCCTAGGAGTCTTAATACATATTTGTGGAATTGAATTAAACTTTTATCTCTCTTCCTCCTGCTCATCGATGGTGTTGCTTGTGGGAAAATGCAGCTACACAGCTGGGCCTGTGTTTACTCTATGTGCTGTATTGTACATGCTTTTTAAAATTTTTCAAATTTTTTGTAAAGATAAGGTCTCACTACGTTGCCCAGGCTGGTCTTGAACTCTTGGCCTCAAGTGGTCCTTACAGCCTCCTCAATTGCTGAAAGTACAGGCTTCAGTCACCCCCCCACCCCACACCATCCCCATCCCCATCCCCACCTGTATTACATACTGTTATTGTTTTATTATATCCTGTTATTGTTTACTTGAGTGCTAAGTTTCCCTCTATTGATTTCCTGTTAGTTTTCAATCCTCCTGCCTTAGCCTCCCAAAGTGCTGGGATTATAGACATGAGCCACCATGCCCGGTCTAACATCTGGAATAAGTAAACATGACATTTTCTGTCATGAAATATCAAAAAGCAATATTCTAAACTGTTTAGTTTTTTAAAAGGATAGCTTGTAGAAACATTTCTGCATGCTGACATCAAGGAACTGTTAATGCATCTGGGCATTCCTTTACACAATTAATAAGCAAATTTTATTTTGCCCCATGTAAACAAACAAACCATTATGGAGATTAGATCAAACACAAAGCTCCTGACTCCACACTAATGTAAATAATGACATCAGGCTGAGGCACAGCCCTGCAGATGTTAGACAAAAGGGAGATCTGTCTGCATCTTTATGGAGATACAAATGACATTCCGTAGGAGCTACACATTAGAATGCACGATTCAGTGTTGGACATAGTCACGGAGTTGTGCAGCCACCACCACAATCTAGATTTAGAACACTTTCTTCACCCCGAAAGGAAACTTCGTGCTCATTAGCAATGCCCTGGCAACCACTAATCTACTTCCTATCTATCGATTTGCTTATTCTGGACATTTCACCTAAATGTGAACAATATGTGGCCTAAGAGAGACCATTTTTTTGTTTGTTTTTTGAGTTGGAGTCTCACTCTTGTCGCCCCGGCTGGAGTGCAGTGGCACGCTCATGTCCACCACAGCCTCGACCTGCTGGGCTCAGGTGATCCTTCCACCTCAGACTTCTGAGAGACTGGAACTACAGATGCACACCACCATGCCTGGCTAGTTTTTGTGATTTATTGTAGAGATGACGTCTCAACAAGTTGCACAGGCGGGTCTCGAACCCCCAGGTTCAGGCAATTCTCTAGCCTCAGTCTCCCAAAGTGCTGGGATTATAGGCTGAGCCACTGTGCTCTGCCATGAGATTACTTTTAATTGTATTTTTTTTTTTTTTAGGTTGGAGTCTCACTCTGTTGCCCAGGCTGGAGTGCAGTGGCATGCTCACGGCCACTGCAGCCTCGACCTGCTGGGCTCAGGTGCTCCTTTTGCCTCAGCCTTCCAAGTAGCTGGAAATGCAGGCATGTGCCACCACGCCCAGCTAATTTTTTAATTTATTGTAGAGATGAGGTCTTGCCAAGTTGCCCAGGCTGGTCTTGAACCCCTGGGCTCAGGCAATCCTCTCCCATCCACCTCCCAAAGTACTGGGTTTACAGGCATGAACCACCACTCCCAGCTAATTGTAATTTTAATAGCTATAAATCCATGTAAGAAATGTTTTATACAACTTAAACTGCTGTTCCTAATGAGAAACAATGGAAAAAATGCCCCATTAGACATTGTCAAGATGCCTAAACAAGGATCTCTGAGAAGCTTCTGTCTCTACTGTTGGTCTAGCATTTGGGTTCCAGTGCAAAGCTTCAAAAAGACCTCATCCACTTTGTCTACACAAAACTGAGTTGTGGGGGTCCTAACAGTCTCCCATGTTCCCCCGAGCATGTTAGAATCTCATCTAGTCTCCATGGACTCAACAGTCATGTGTGATTCGACACATTGCAAATATTTACTTTCTAATGGTTAGCCCTTTATCTTATTTAAAGTATGTTTAGCTGGGCATGGTGACTCACGCTTGTAATCTCAGCACGTTGGGAGACTGAGGGGAGAGGATCACTTGAAACCAACCTGGACAACACAGTAAGATCTTTTCTCCAAAAAATACCAAAATTAGCCAGGTGTAGTAGCATGTGCCTGCAGTTCCAGTTGCTCACGAGGCTGAGATGGGAGGATCACTTAAGTCCAGGAGGTAGAGACTGCAGTGAACTGAGATCATGCCACTGCATTCCAGCCTGAGTAGCAGAGTGAGACCCTGTCTCAAAAACCAAATGAATAAATAAATAAATAAATGTGTTTTCACACACACAGGCACATCAATTTTAATGTCATAGTTTCCATCTATAGTGATCCTGTGTGTGTTAAAGGGCTGTTCTACTTGGGTCTCATTTCAAAGATATTCTAAGTTCTGTTTTTATATAGATTGCAAAGCTTGAGAAATTTTGCCAATCTTAGAAATAAGTGCAAGAAGATAACTTGTTTTCTGACAAGCTTTAACTTTATTTGCTTTTTTTTTTAGTTTTTTTATTTTAAAGAGGTGGGGTACAATTTCAGGGTTAAGTATACAAATGTTCATTATGCAGGTACCCTTGTTGTTGGGGTGTGCTCCCCCTCCCCCAGCAGAATCCCACTACTGCCAATCCTGCCCCCTCCCTCCTAAAGTTCCCACTACTGATAATCCTTTTCTTATAGCATTATGATAATTGTTCAAGGTCCACTGATGAGTGAGAACATGTGATACTCTTAATTTTATTTAAAGTTGTGTAAGAAGTTAAAATACAGAAGACTGAGCTGGGGTAGTGACTAAAATGGATTTAATCTGTTGTCTTCAGGCAACCGGATATTCTTGAAACACATCCTTCTATCCTTTAGACAAGTACCTGCATTTTCGAGCCACCTAGACATGCCATCCATGTGCTTATAATGTGCTATCCGTGCCATTCATGTGCTTATAGTGTGCCTAGACATGCCATCCATGTGCCTTCCATGTGCTTATAAAACAAAGTGTTCTCAACAAGGTGCTGAGAACTAAAAAAAAATTTAAACAATTAAAAAGAGCCAAAGAGGCAACTGACAAAATAAGATAGGTTAAAATGTTATCTTTGTTTATGGAAAATTCGTCTTTTGGCATTGGCAACTCATCAGTAATATATGTGTGTGTATATATATATATATGCACATATTCCATATAAATGTGTGGAATAAAATTTTTGAATAAACATTTCATAGAGCAGACTAAGTTTTTTTTTTGTTAGGAACTTTCACACTATTAAAGGGAAATAAAAATGTCTATTTCTATAACTGAAAATACACGTATGTATAGAAAAAGAGGAAAGATCCCACATAATGGTTACAGTAGCTATCTCTGGGCAAAGGAAAATTGGATGGTTTTAATGTTTTTACTTACTCAAAGTTTAAAAATATCTACAATGAATATGCATTATTCCTGTGCATGAGGAAAATTTTTCTTAAAAAAAAAAAACCACAATCCTTTTCTTGTCTTTTCTCATATTTTGTGCTTCTTTCTCTCTCGCTGAGAGTAGATGGTTTTCAGAGGTGAATTTGTCATGCCAGTAACAAGTTTTCCAAAGCTCTTTGAGACTGTCCTACACCTGGCTAAAAGGCATGTTTTGAACCATCTCTGCCCTTCCAACTGAAGCAAAAAGCAAAGCTCCCAACTGGAGCCTTGCTTTATTCCGCCCTCTCACCTTGGGAGGCCAAGAAGGGCAGGTGTGCTTATGTGCTCAGGTGTGCACGAGACTTCGCACCATATATGTGGCAGCCAGGCCAAGGCACGGGGACACCAGGACTGTGCTGCAAACTAAGAGACACAAAATGTGCAGACTTTTATTCTAGAAAACAGTCATGGACACATGTAATCAGGACCCATACTTCCCTGTCCATTATGGAAAGATAGTCAATCCTTTTAGTCTCAACTTAAACTAAGATTTTCACAATATGACATTTTCATGGAAACTGTCTTCAGCATAATAAGTACAAGTAATTTATCTGATAAAAGAATGTCAACAGCAGGTACAGTATAATTTGTGTGGTGACAAATTGTACCCATCCTTCCCAGGAAGAAAGGGACACTGCTGTGCGTGGAATGAATTGGGGCAGGGTCAAGTATAAGCACTTGTGTCTAACACGCAGCTTCACTCCATCCTTTCAGAAGGTGGATCCAAATTATACCTAATAAAGTTATTATGAATAATTGCTGCTTCTCCTCTCCTGCATATTCAGCGAGTTTGGGGTGGGAGAGGATGCCCGTTATGAATGAGACACCTATAAATTATGAATCAGCGGATGTCTGCTACAGCACTTCTCACTGCCACTGAAGTCAGAGGTGGACTTTCAAAGATCAGCACTGTCAGTTATGAAACCTGAATTCTGAAGTCAGAGTGTATTCTCAAAGATTAATACTATCAATTATGGAATCTGAGTTCTGAAGTCAGAGATGCATTTTCAAAGATTGATACTATCAGCTATGGAATCTGAGTTCTTAAGTCAGAGATGTATTTTCAAAGATCAGAAAAATCAGTTATGAAACTTGAGTTCTGAAGTCAGAGATGTACTTTCTTTTTTCCCCAACTTTTCTTTATATATATATATATATATATTTCAAAATCATGGGGTACAATTTTGGATTAGGTATACAAATATTCATTGTGCAGGTACCCTTGCTGATGAGGTGTGTCCCCTCTTCCCCAGGCAGATAGAGATGTACTTTCAAAGAGCAGTACTATCAGTTATGAAATTTCAGGTCAATGAACCCAGAGATTTAGCTAGCCAGAGTAAGAAACATGACATTCAGACGTCCTTAAGGTCCTCATGGTAGCACTTGTGGATAGTGCTAGTAGGGGAAAATCACGGGAGAGGAACCAGCAGGTATTTACTTTTCATATGCTAATGGCTAGAAGAACAGAAAACGTAGAGATTACACAGGGAAAGTCAGTTATTTGGCATCATGGGTAAACACGTCTCATCATGGAGCTAGAGGATTTTTCATTCTGCAGGACCTGTTGCCATCCTGACCTCTGAGCTAAGTGGGAGTAGAATTTGCACCCATGACTCCAGCAGTTTCTGTTGATATCGAGAAACATCGGCAGCCGGAAATGACGACAGGCTACTCAGTGCTGGGGGGCCCTAGGGTACGTGGGAGGAAAGAGAGGCCCACACCCAGCACGAACAATACAGCTGACAGGAGCCTCCTTCCAGGAACGGCGTCCAGGAGGAGACTCCAAACCAGCACCAGCTATTCCTGAGAAGCGGGCTCTGAGGACATGGAGTAGAGTTTGTCTTTGCCTACATCTTTATTCTATCCTGTGGTGATGTCCCTACCCAGTCAAGCTCAAGTGGGAGACCCAGTGGACAGAGCCTGTGTGGAGGCCTGTGGGACCCGGGTCAGGTGGGAAAAGGCCCCAAGAGTGAGGCTGAGAGTCTCAGCTCCAGGGCAGGAAGCCTGGGACTGGACATGTGGAAGCAGCAGTGTGGGGGCTGGGCATGGCAGGTAGTTCCTCTTGTAGTCCTGGAGGAGGGGAGGCCAGCACAGTGTGACCAGTGCCTCACAGATAGGGACACAGACTTGGTCAGGGACCAGCCCACAGCCTCCAATCCAGGGATTTAAAATAGTAAAAACTCTCCAACACAGAAAGCAAATCAGTGCCACCAGGGGATGGAGGTAGGGAATGGTGAGTGTTGTCCATGGGTAGAGGCAAGACAACATGTCCCAGAGCTCTGTGGCACAGTAGTGTGCATATCTATGGATGGTTGTCAAGGCGTAGTGCTAGCGGTGTCTGTGAGGAGCGGCTCAGCAGGCGGGGATTGTGCCATGAGGAGGGTGTCATCTTTGTAAGAGGTCAGGGCCAAAGTGAGTCAGAACTCTGTTCCTGCAGAGTATTTTTGTCTCTACCCTAGGACCTGCTACTGACCTACACGTCTCGTTTGTGGTTTGGTTATGGTTTTAGGCCTAGAAGTTGGTGAATGATGCTGATTTCCTAGGTGTGGATCAGGGGACTCTGGTAGGAAGGCACAGAGTAGTGTCACTGTGGTGAAGACCCCGTGGCATAGCAGCTGGGCTGACCACAGAGTGGTAGCCAATGCTGCTGCTGTTTGGTGGCGCCCTGTGGTCTGTGACCTCGATATTCTCTGTCATCACTAGGACTGTAGCCTTTATATTTGCCTAAGTTATCTTGGTTATTTCAAGGAATACCTTAGAAGGGGCTTTACCCCCAGTTTGGTCAAGATATAGGGGCCAGTCTTGATGGTCTTGGCCATGGCTTTTGAATCAAGCCACACTGAATCCTGGATGGCGCTGGAAGAGACCCAAGTGTCCCCACAAGCTTTGGGCGGACCTGTACTTCATGTTAACATGGCAAGCCCACAGCCCTTCCACATTCGCCAATCAACCATGGTGTGCTAGTCCTCAGGAGGACAGGGAACAATCATAGCCGCAGTCACTCCCCTCCACATTATCTTAGAGTCTCCTGGAGAGGAGTCCATTGGGGCACAGTCCTCAACTGCGATGCATTTCCTCCAGAGCCGAGAGTGAAGACTCCTCTTGCCTGCAGCCCTGCTAGGCTCACTCAACTCCTGACTCTCTGATGCCGGCTCGGGAAACTCATCTACTGCAGCAACTGGACCCGGCTCTGTCTGTTCAGCTCAGCGCCACAGGAGCCATGGGTCATTGTCAGCAACAAAAGCCCTCACCTGGGGGTTTGACCTACCTGCTCTTCTCAAAGTTTATACATGGATCCCAGGAGCATGGGACATGGACATGGCACAGGTCTCCTGTGTCAGACTTTGAAAGGTCTACTCCTCTGAGAACAAAGCCCTCCTTTTTGGGGTAAGCTCATGGCGATGATTTCCTTACCTTTTTATCCTAGGAAGCTGTGCAGTTCTTTGTTCTCATAACAGCTTTACTGAAACATAACTCCCATGCCATACTGTCCACCCATTTAAAGGGAAGACCCTGGCAATACCAATGACAGTGCTCCACTGAAGCTGGAGTTCATCACGTCCACTGTCAGCCTCTTTCTCTTGTACTCGTCTAAAAAGATCTGGAAACTACGTGAGGTTTAATATGACTCCCTCTCTATATATGTATGTAATGTATGCATATGTAAATATATAAATATACAGTGAAATGTCATTTTATATGACACTCAATGGAAATGCTATTTTTACAAAATAAGCAGGCTGATTTCTATCAGTAAAATGTCTTACATATACTTCAACATAAAGGTATTACACCTTCTCTAGAATATTCAAGAGATTTTTTGCATCACTACCGAAAACATTCTGTACGGTATCTTGTGGGCTTTCACAGTTTGTAATAAATACACTCAATATAAATGATTTTATTCTAAGAATTTTGAAATGATTAGCTTCATCTGCTGGCAGTGGTAGAGACAAAATACAACTTCAACAAAACAAGGTACTTCTTTTAGCACTGTGCTAAGAGGCATTCCATTCTGACATTGTTGAGATTGTGCTTGCACCTAGAAAGAGATTCTTAAACATTGGAATTAGATGTGAGAAGACCTTGTCACCCACACAGATGGAGACGCAGAAGACCCTTGTTGATCCCAAGCTCCAAGCACCATGACCAAAATCCAAAGAGTGAAGTTTATGTATCCTTTAGCAACCCTCTGGAATTGTCCATGGCAATCTATTAGACATTTTCCCTACCTTTATGGAATAGTTGAAATGTCTCCGATTCTTTTCAAAGCAGTAATAGAATGATTTGTTTAAAGGAAATCGCTCCTGCATTGGTCTAAATGCACCTCACTTGATTCCCCAGTGACCAAGACCCCTTTTCATATCCTTTGGCTTGTGGGGTGAGACTGAGGTTACTCGTGCATGTGCACACATATATGCACACGTATGGCTGATTTACATTTTTCTTTCTGAAAATGAGAAGCTAGAATATATTATGACACACAAATGTTTTGGTTGTTAATAATGAACTTGCTATAATTAATGTGAGCGCATTGTGTGGGAACGTGAAAAAAATTTCATTCTATTGTAGTTGCATTTTTCTCCTTTTAGCACCAGTGAAGGCATCATATGCCTGGGGGCACTTAATCTTCCTATTTTAAAGACATATCTATTCAGTGAATGAAATATGATGTTGGAAATCTTGTATTTGGGTTCATGTTGGGTTGTTCTGAATTCATATGTATAGTATATGAGAGTAGAATTAAAGATAATTTTTGTTTGTTAATAACTCCATGTCTTCTATTCCCTAATGGAAGAATGCATTTCTTGAGAAAGAATCCCATGAGAGCAAAGTGAAGACAGCAATAGTAAGAAATAATGAATGCTAAGACTGGTCTTTTAAAAATGCATTTGAAGACAGTGCTTTACAAGATTTATCTTTTATGGTAGGGTGTTTTTAAAATTGTGCATTACAATAGCAATCTGCAAACTTTTTTGCTTGTTGACACCACAAAGGAATTTTGGGAAAGTATGTAAACCTTCACACCTTGTATGTTGACAGCTAAATAGTTACAAATTATGTGTTATTGGCATATTGTAAAGTATTGACATTTAAAAATAAAAACGCTGGGCACCGTGGCTCACGCCTGTAATCCCTGTACTTTGGGAGGCAGAGGCGAGAGGATTGCCAGAGCCCATGGATTCAAGACCAGCCTGGGTAACATGGCAAGACCTCGTCTATACAATAAATAAAAAAAATTAGCTAGGTGTAGTGGCGCACGCCTGTGGTTCCAGCTACTTGGAAGGCTGAGGCAGAAGGATCGCCTGAGCC
>NW_007232330.1:145178-185933 GCF_000164805.1 Carlito syrichta
TGAGCCCAGCAGGTCGAGGCTGCAGTGGCCATGAGCATGCCACTGCACTCCAGCCTGGGTGACAGAGTGAGATTCCGACTCAAAAATAAAATAAAATAAAATAAAATAAAATAAAACCTGCTGGGCAAGGTGGTTCACACCTGTAATCCCAGCACTTAGGGAGGCTGAGGCAAGAGGATTTCTTGAGCCCAGGAATTCAAAACCAACCTGGACAACATGGTGAGACCTCATTTCTACAACAAATTAAAAAATTAGCCAGGCATGGTGGTGCACATCTGTAATTCCAACCACTTAGAGTGCTGAGGCAGAAGGATTACCTGAACCCAGCAGGTTGAGGATGCAGTGGCCATGAGCATGCCACTGCACTCCAGCCAGGGTGACAGAGTGAGACTTTGACTAAAAAAATTAAAAACTTTACATCATTTTTAAACTGTATTAAATAGCATTTAATTCTACAATTATTTGATAAACAGTTTTCCTTTTTTAAAAATACATGAAAAAGTTCCTCTTTAATGTTTTAAAATTTTGGGTTTTTTTTGGCCAAAGTATAATTTTCAAAGAAGTAAAATAGCTCTCATGCAAGATTCTATTTAACATACTAATTAATGAGGGAAGATATGATGAGTAAGATATTAGAACTGATTCAAACAGTATTTCAGGAACTAGGAATTTGTAGGCACTTCTATAAAGAAGTATTAAGTTAGGATTATTCAGTTAGATACAAACTGGTTGATCTCCTAAAGGACAATAAGCTATATCCTTTAGGGTATATTTCCTATTTGCTTTTTTACTTTGTGTTTGTTTTTGTTAGAGATAAGGTCTCACTCTGTCACCCAGGCTGGGGTGCAGTGCTATCATAGCCTACTGCAGCCTAGAACTCCTGTGCTCAAACGATCCTTCTGTCTTAGCCTCCTGAGTAGCTGGGATCACAGGTATGAGCCACTACGCCTAGCCTTCTATTGTTTAAAATGCAGGTTTTGTATGTCATCTTCTGAGAAGAGTCTATTCATATACTTTGCCCACTTTTTAATGGGGCTGTTAGTTTTTTTTCTTTCTCTTTGTTTGAGTTCCTTGTAAATCCTGGATGTTAGATCTCTGTCAGATGCATAATTTACAAATATTTTTTTTCCACTCTGTGGGCTGTCTCTTTACTCTTTTGATATTTTCTTTTCCTATGCAAAAACTTTTCAGCTTGACAAGGTCCCACCTGTCTATCTTAGCTTTTTGTAGCATTCACTTTTGGGGAATGTAAGCTAGTTTAACTTCTGAGGAAAGCAGTGTGAGAAGACCTTCCTAAAAGAAAGGCAATTCCTAAAAGAACTAAAAACTGATCTTCCATAGGATCCAGCAGTGAATATACCCAGAGGCACATAAATCACTCTACCAAAAAGACATCAGCACATGCATGTTTACTGCCACACTATTTACAATAGCAAAAAACAACCCTGCTGCCCATTTAATGAGGACTGGATAAAGAAAATGTGGTACATATTCGTGATGGAGCATTACACAGCCATAAAGAAGAACAAAATCAGGGCCTATGCAGCAACTCTGATGCAGCTGGAGACCATCATACTAAGTGAACTATCACAGAAACAACGAACTGAATACTGCATGTTTTTACTCATAAGCAGGCCCTGAACAGTAGACACATTAGCACAAGGGTAGGATTGGCAGTCACTGGGCACTGCTAAGGGAGGGAGGGAGGAGGATGGAGGACATGTAACAACGCAATGGGTACTAGGTCTACTACCAGGGGGAGTTAGGCAACCTAGAAGCCTAAACTTCACCTGCATGCAGCCTACTTATGCAGTAATTCCTTACTTGTACCCCACAGCTCTATAATGCATAAATTAAAAAAAATGCAAGTTCTGTTATTATTTAGGTATGATGAGGCCAACATGTCAGAAGATGACTGTCATAGAAAAGACAGTTTGTTACAGCTGAAAGGAAGGGTATACCACACCACACCACCCAGGGCCACTGGGGAGGAACCAGATCATCAGGAGACAGAGAAAGAGGCAAGGCAAGAACCTTTGTGGTGGCTACCCAGGGAAGGACAGGCAAGGCAGGGCCAGCAGGTCGGACAGGCTTTGCTTGGCTAGTGTGAATCATTTCAGTGGCTCAGGGGTGAATGGGGTGGAGGACAGTGGCCAGTAGAGTAAGAGCTCCGAAATGGGTGGTTGGGAAGATGGGCTTGAACTGGGAGGTTTGTATCTGAAAGGTGTGCATGCAGGAAGTCATTTGCTATCTCTAAGTTCAGACTGGCCCAGGAGGGACACTCTCTCCCCTGTCAGCAAGGCTCCAAAGGCCAGAGCACCAAGAGCATAGAAAATAAGAACATAGAGTGAAAACATACCTAGACAGAAACTGTATGTCTCCCTCCTGGCAAATATCTTCAAGTTAACATGCAATTTTACCAGGTTGAGGACTTTTAGTAAGCAGTGATAGTAAGCTTAAACAAAGTACCTTCCCCTAAAATTTGGGTGAGACTGTCCTTTTGTATGACATGAAATGACATTCCATCTGTCTTTCTGCCTTATTTCTAAGTTCTAGCCATCAGTATAATCTTCCCAACTTAGATGGCAACTTTAGGTTACAGGTTAACAACCAAGTGAGACTCCAACACAAAAAACAAAAACAACCTGCATTCAACATCTGACTGTGCAATGTGACCTTGGGCTGACTACCTAACCTCTTTGGGCTTTGTCTCCTCATTGGGGAAAAGTGCAGGACGCTAACAGTACCTACCTTATAAGGGTGTTATAATCAGTGGTTGTGTGGTACATTTTTTTTGTGTGTGTGCTTTTACTTTCAACTTTTCTTTTTTTTTTTTGAATTGGAGTCTCACTCTGTCACCCAGACTGGAGTGCAGTGGCCGCTCCCGGCCACCGCAGCCTCGACCTGTTGGGCTCCGGCGATACTTCCACCTCAGCCTTCTGAGTAGCAGGAACTACAGGCACGCGCTACCACGCCCGGCTGATTTTTTGATTTATTGTAGAGATGAGGTCTTGCCAAGTTGCCCAGGTGGGTCTCGAACCCGCGGGCTCAGGCAATCCACTCATCTCAGCCTCCCAAAGCGCGGGATTACAGGCTGAGTCACCAAACCCGGCTTCAACTTTTCTTTGTCTTTATATTTAATGTGAGATCTCTGAGACCTCAAGCATAGAGTTGAATTTTATTTTTAACCCAACCTGACAATCTGACTTTCTATCGAAGTACTTAGTCTGTTTACATTTATTGGGGGGACCCAAAAAACCAGGATTATCTTTGTTTTTTTGAGGGTGGGCTTCTTGTAGTATACTCGGAATTTGTTCCTCTGAAGCAAACGCTCAATCAAAGTTTTTATCTGGAAGTTTTGAATCATGATTTGTGGAAGAAACATCCTGAGTTGTGGTAAACAGGTGACTAGTTCTTCCACCATGACAATGTATCTGCCCATACCATGCTGAATGTTCAATGGTTTTTGACCCGAAATGGCATAACCTTCATACCCAACCCTCTCTATTCATTTGATCTCACTCAGAGCAACTTTTTTTTTGTTTCTCCAGATGAGAAAGTCCTCAAAGGGAAATGTTTTTCCAATGTGGAAGAGGTGAAACAAAAAAGTGGTAGGTACCAAATGAATGAGTTCAAAAACTGTTTTGAGCAGTGGAAAAGACATCTCAGTAAGTGTATTGCATCAAATGGAGAGTATTTTAAAGGTGACTGAAGTTTAAACAAGAATAAATACACAATAACTAAATTCTGGGGTTTTTTTCGGGGGGTTCCTCTGGAGATGGATACATACATTGACATTCAGGTTTGCCAGCACCATCTTATTATTTGCTTCCTATTTATTCCATCTGCTCTTTTTTTTCTTTGCAGTTCTTTCAGGCTTCCTTAGGTTAATAAAGTATTTTTACTATTCCATTTCCTCCCTCATTAACTTGTTAGACATTGTTTTATTATTTCTTAGCAATTGCTCTAGGGTAGCGCTGTCCAATGGAACCTTCTGCTGCGACAGAAATATTTCATGATGGTGCTGTCCCATGTATAACACGCAGGCCGACAGCACCAGGTTTTGGACATGTCTGTATTCCTGTATAACTGGAATGTGAAAACTTTCTCTGTAAAGGGCCACATAGTTCATATTTTAGCCTTTGCAGGTAGTACGGCCTCTGTAGCACCTACTTAACACTGTCATTGTAGTTTGAGAGCTTCATAGATAATATATAAACAAATTAGTGGGGCTGTGTTCCAAAAAACTTCATTTACCAAACAGGTGGCAGGAGGATTTTCTCTGCCAGTCGGGTGCCTTCATGTGCTCTGGATCCTTGTTCCCCTTGGGGTGACCTTGCTCCCAGGGTCCTAGCTCAGGATAGATTCTATTCAAGGCAGACACTGTTTACTTATCTAATCTCATTGGTCTTGGGGTGATAAGAGCTTTCCACTATGGCTCATCTCAGTTAATTTATCAAACGTATTTGGCTTTCTTATTCCAACCCTCACCTCTGTAAATATTTTATTTTATTTTTGAGTTGGAGTCTCACTCCGTCGCCCAGGCTGAAATGCAGTGGCACGCTCACGGCCACCCTAGCGTCGATCGGCTAGGCTCCGGCGAGCCTTCCGCCTCAGCCATCCAAGTAGCAGGAACTACAGGCGTGCGCTACCACGCCTGGCTAAATTTTTATTTATTGTAAAGATGAGGTCTCGCCAAGTTGCCCGGGTTGGTCTTGAACGCGCGGGCTCAGGCAGTCCACTTGCCTCTGCTTCCCAAAGTGCTGGGATTGCAGGCTGAGCCACCAAGCCTGGCCCTCTGTAAATATTAATAGCTATGTGCTATGTTTTTCCAGCTAAGATTTCAGATAATACAGCTTTATGCTTTTGTTACAGCAAGTATTTAATTGTGTCCTAAGTAATAATACAGTTTACCCGTGTCTCCCTACCCACCAGACATCCTAAAGGGCAGATAGCACATGAGCTTAGTCATGTTGATATTTCCCATAAACTCCATTGTTGACATTTGCATGCAATTGGAATGCAAAATTTTGCTAAATTGAGTAAGCAGTTCAGAAATGAAACCAGGAGAGGTCAGAATGAGGAAAAAAGACATGAGTGTTATTTACCTAAAGTGGTAAGTGGTGAAAGGGGAATTTCTGAGAGAGAGAGTAGGTAAAAAAGAGCTGGCTGTCTTAGTCAAAACATCATTTAAGGAGGAAAAATTTGCAAGGAGCTGGTGTGAACAATGCCCGTTGAGTAAGGGTAAGGAGCTGGTGTTATCAGAGTCTGCTGTTGAATGTGGGTGAGGAGATGGTGTTACCAGTGTCAGTTGTTGAGGGTGAGGAGACGATATTATCAGTGTCAGTTGTTGAATGAAGTTGAGTAGATGGTGTTATCAGTGTCAGTTGTTGAGTAAAGTTGAGTAGATGGTGTTACCAGTGTCAGTTGTTGAGTGAAGTTGAGTAGATGGTGTTACCAGTGTCAGTTGTTGAGGGTGAGGAGGAGATGGTGTTATCAGTGCCGGTTGTTGAGGGTGAAGAGATTGTGTGAACAATGTCAGTTGCTGAGGGTTAGGAGCTGGTGTGTACAATACCGGTTGTTGAGTGAGGGTGAGGAGTTGGTATTATCAGTGTCAGTTGTTGAGTGAAGGTGAGGACAGTTTTAGTTTTGTTGAGGGTGAGGAGTTGGTGTTATCAGTGTTAGTTGTTGAGGGTGAAGAGATGGTGTTGTCAGTGTCAGTTGTTGAGGGTGAGAAGATTGTGAACAGTGTCAGTTGTTGAGGATGAGGAGATGTGTGAACATATCAGTTGTTCAGAATGAGATGGTGTTTGAGTGTCAGCTGTGTGAGAATGAGATGTTATCAATGTATCCATTGTTGAATGGGTGAGAAGATGGTGTGAGCAGTGTCAGGCATTGAAGATGAGATGGTGTTTCAGTGTCAGCTGTGTGAGAATGAGATGTTATCAATATATCAGTTGTTGGATATGGATGAGGAGACGGTTGTTGAGGGTGATGAGATTGTGCAAACAGGGTCACTTGTTAAGAATGAGATGGTACTCCAACTCATAAAAAAAAAAGAATGAGATGGTGTTTCAGGATCAGCCGTTGAGAGTAAGAAAATGTGACAACAGTGTCAGTTGTTAAATGTGGGTGAGGAGACGATATGAACAGTCAGTTGCTCTAGTGAGACTGAGGTAGAGGAAGAATGAATGTTTTTTTTCTTTTTTTTAGGATTAGAAAAAAGTTTATTTAATAGTAAATGAGAGAGAGAGAGAATGAGAGAGAGAAGGTTAACCTCCCCAGGTTGAGGGAGGGTGCCAAAGCCAAGAAGCATGGCAATAGTCATAGCTCAAAGAGCACATGGCCACACCAGAGTCTAGCAAGGTAATGGAAAAAGTTCATTTTCAATCAGGTCAACTGGTGTCCTTGTGAGCAGTGTCCATGAAGTGGCCTGTATTCAAGCCCCCATAGAAAGCAGCTAAGAAGGAAACTGGCAACTAGAAACCCAGAGCAACGAATTAAGGCTATCCCTCAGTCTTTACAAAAACATCTTTTAATAATGAAAACTATATGAAGACCTCAGTCAAGATGACCCTAGAATCTAGAAGTTCCTGTTGAGCAGTGTTTCAAACACATAGCCAAAATTTATGCTATGGAGTATCAGAAAAACATAGTAGGGCTTAAAAGAGAACCGCAGTGGCTCACGCCAGTAATCCCAGCATTCTGGGAGGCGGAGGGGAGAGGCTTACCTGGGCTCAGGGGTTCGAGACCAGCCTGAGCAACATGGCGAGGCCTCGTCTTTACAATAAAAAAATTAGCTGGGCATGGTGGCGCACGCCTGTGGTTCCACCACAGGCTGAGGCGGAAGGATCACCAGAGTCCAGCAGGTCGAGGCTGCCGTGGCTGTAAACATGCCACCGCACTTCAGCCCCCGGGAAGACAGAGTGAGACTCCAACTCAAAAAAAAAAAAAGAGAGAGGGAGAACAAAGCTAACAGACCAGAAAAAAGAGAGGGGAGAGTAGTTCATCCTCCTGGTTCCGGGAAGGGAAGGCTGAGGCTGTCCTGCTGGGTGAGCCCACCACCGAGTGTCTGACAGCAGCCTAAGGCTTTTCAGAGGCCGTGGCCTAGAGGTAGGAAGATGCAGACCTCATAGAAGACCAGGGAGGATCCCAGGAGGGGTGACAAATCAGAATGTGGGGAGCAAGATGTGAACCCCGAATGTAGGAGGGGAACCAGCTCCGGCCTCATTTCACCGAGGCTGGAGAGGGGGGCTGGGGCAGGGACAAGACATCCTGGGGGAAGACAGCCCCTCGGGGAGGGTGAGGAGGGGACCCGACGGTTGGGGCGGTTTGTAGGCTCCCTCCGAGGAGGCGGAGGCAATAGGACCGCTAGGGCTCTCTGAGCCCCGCGACGGGCCACGTGATCTGCCGGGGGCCGCACCCAGCACACCTGGAGGGCGCCCACAGATGCTTCCCGTTGGGCTTCCGGGAGACGGCGGAGAAGCTCCTCAGACAAGAGACAGCTTGTCTTGGCCGAGCTAACACTCCACGAGGGTCCGGGATTTCCCAACATGCCGCCCGGGAGGACCAAGGAGGGGGCCCTGACTATAAGCCTACCACGCATGCGCGCCCCGCCCATCCCGGAAAGCCCCACCTCCCACTTTACGTTTTCGCCGCTCCGTGACGTCTTGGGCCGGACGCTCAAGGAGGCGGGGCCTGGATACAACACGCTTCTCGCCCCCAGCTTTTGCTACCAGTGACGTCATTGCCTGGGCGCTCGGCGGGGCAGGGGCTCGGGACCCATCGCCTCCCGCGGCGCGCTTTTGCCACCCCGGGACGTCATCGGGCGCCGACGTTCTGCGCTAGCTGGGTCTTGGGACGCCACGCCTTCCGCATTACGTCTTTAGGCGCTTGTGGCGTCATCGTACCTCGACGCTAGGCGGGGCGGGAGGGACGCGTGAGCGGTGCCTCAGCCCGGGTTGGCGCTGAGGGGAGAGGGCGGAGAAAAGGCGGCGAATTGGCGGAGAGCGGGAGGGGCCAGGAAGGGGTGGCCGGAACATGGCGGACCAGATACCTCTGTACCCCTTTCGCAGCCCCGCGGCGGCTACCGCGGCGAACCGCAAGCGCACGGCCTACTACAGCGCCGTGGGGCCCGGGCCGGGGGCCGACCGGCACGGCAGGTAACTCAAGGACCTCCCGGCGCCCGGCCTCTCTCGGCCCCCCTCCCCGCTGTTTCCCCAGCTGACCCACCACGCGGGGAGCCAGGTGCCGCCCAGAGCTCCGGATCCGGGCGGGGTCTGGGGTCGCCGCCCCGGCCGCTCCCGCTGTGTGCCCTCCTGGTCATGTCCACTCGGCCCGCCTCCGCTCGGCTGTGTGTCCACCCCGAGTGAGGGGTCGGGAGCGCTAGTGTTCCTGTGTGTGCCTGGGACCCACAGACCGTTCAAAAATGGGAAGAGCAGCCCGATTCTGAGGTCACTGCTCTCCAAGTAGGAAAGGGAAGCCCACACTGAGGACTCACAGATCGCTGGTCTCCGAAACTTGCGTAGCCGTGTGAAGTGTGTATGGCAGCTACGACTCTTAGATACAGTGTTAGAGGTACACACCTTATCGAAATGGCTTATTTTCACAAACGTGAAGTGCAAGTGAAGTCATTTCGATTTACCAAGTACACCTTTAACTTAAACAT
The DNA here is from genome assembly GCF_000164805.1 of Carlito syrichta. Classification (NCBI taxonomy): domain Eukaryota; kingdom Metazoa; phylum Chordata; class Mammalia; order Primates; family Tarsiidae; genus Carlito; species Carlito syrichta. Next base: position 153,847 of record NW_007232330.1, read on the forward strand.
GTATGTAAAAAGCCCTTTTTGTCGACAAGAAATGTTATTTTTAGAAATAGGAAATAGAGATTCAGAAAGGTTAAATTATTAAGTGGTACCACAGTTTAGTGGTATAATTAATATGTGCAGCCTTTTGATTTAAAGTGCAAGTTTCATACCCTCGAATGGACTTAGCTCATTTTAAATTTGTTTCTCACCCAAAGAAAGAATATTAAGTTTTTAAAACAAGACTTTAAAAAGGAGAGCATCGTCTCTTATAGTTAGTGAAATTTTGTTCATTCCAGAGGCATTGTAAAAGTAATTAACCTTTAATACACGAAGGAAAAAATACAGATTTCACTCAATATCATATTGTTTCAGAATTTGAGTTTTGAATAATCTGTAGTTTGGGCTGTTTGAGAGACTAACATAAAGCTGAAAGAGTACGTATTGTAATGTTATAGAGCTGATTTGAATGTTCATTTACTTACAGGCTGTTTGAATCTCAGGGAATTTACTTAATCTCTAAGACATAATTTCCTCATCTGTAAAATGGTGGGAAGTATTTTTTCTCAGGGGATTATTGAGTATTACAGGAGAGCCTGTGCAAGGTGCTCCTTTTCAGTGCTTGGCTGGATGTGGGTTCTCCAGAACTACCACTTTGCCTTTTTCTCCTTGGTGTAGGAGTAATTGCATTAGTAATTCTCTGGTTAATTTTAGAAGTTGATTATTTGGAAATGTTGCAAAATAGTTTGAATTTATCAATTTTTACTTCATGTATTTTGAAACTCTATCAGTTATTTGGTGCATATACATTCAAGATCCTTATGTCTTCTGGGTGACTTGTTCCTTTTATTATCAGTATAATCAATATCATGTTCTTTGTCTCTCTTGATTTTATTACTCTGAAATTTTTATTAGATATTAACGTAGCCATTCATGCTTTTTTGGGGTTAATGCTTGTATGGTGTTAGCATTCAACTTACCTATGTTGTTGAATTTGAAATTACTTTCTTGTTGGGTTTTTTTTTTTTTTTTAGTTGGAGTCTCACTCTGTCTCCCAGACTGGAGTGCAGTGCAGTGGCACGCTTCTGCCCACTGCAGCCTTGCCTTGCTGTACTCAGGCGATCCTTCCCCCTAGCCTTCCAAGTGGCCGAAAATACAGGCGCGTGCTACCATGCCCGTCTAAATTTTTTGATTTATTGTAGAGATGAGGTCTCAAACCCGAGGGCTCTGGCAATCCACTCGCCTCAGCCTCCAAAAGTGCTGGGATTATAGGCAGAGCCACCGAGCCCCGCCGGGTCTTATTTTTTAAACCACTCTTACACTCTCCATCTTTTGATTGGTGCATTTAGGCCATTTACATTTAAGAACTTCAGTGTTCGTTTTTATTATCTGTTGTTTCTTCTGATTCTCATTCCTGTGTTTGTCTTTTGATATTTGTACAATATTTTTGAGATTAAGTTTTTGTATAGTTTACATAGTGTTTGCTCTGGATATTATAGTATGCATATGTGACTTAGAAGTGTGGAAACCTTCTTTCATTTAGGTCCCCACATTAAATGTCATGTTCTGATTATCAGATGGTATAATTTTTGTTTCAGTAGTCAGATATGATTTATAAAATTAATGATCATAAGGATATTCTATTGTATGTACCCGTATTTCTCCTCTGTTGTTCTGCTTCCTCGATATTCCACAATTCTCTATTGTTTTCTTTTTGTTTAAAAATTCATTACCAGTCTTTAAATTTTTTTCACTTGAGAATATCTTTATTTTCCCTTTATTCCTGACGGATGTTTTGTTGAATATAGAGTTTCTGGTTAATGGTCCTTTTTTTTAGCACTTGAAAAATCTTGCAGGGTGTGGTGACTTATGCCTGTAACCCCAGCACTTTGGGAGGCAGAGACGAGAGGATTGCCTGAGCTCAGGGGTTTGAGGCAGTCTGAACAACATGACGAGACCTTGTCTCTACAATAAATAAAATTAGCTGGGCAAGGTAGCACGTGCCAGTAGTTCCAGCTATTTGGAAGGATCACCTGAGCACAGCAGGTGAGGCTGCAGTGGCCATGAGCATGCCACTGCACTCCAGCCTGGACAACAGAGTGAGACTCCAACTCAAAAAAACAACAAGCAAAACAAAACAAAACAAAAAACCAAGAAAACTATTATGCCACTTCCTTCTTACTTCCATGGTTTCTGATTAGGAAACCACTGACACTCTAGTTGGTGTTCTCTTATAGATAACATATTTCTCTCTGGTTGTTTTCAAGTTTTTGCTTTTTTTTTTTTTTTTTTGCCTTTAGTTTACAGAAATTTAATCATGATGTGTTTTGTCGTGGATTTCTTTGAGTTTATCTGTTTGTTATTCATTAAGCTTCTTTAATCTGCTGTTTTTGCCTTTTACCAACTTTCAGGATTTTTTAGCCATTATTTCTTCAACTGCTCTTTCGTTCCCACTACCTTTCTTCTCTCCATTTGGATTTCCAATGATGAGTAAGTTGGATCTTATGTTAGTGTTACATAATTCCCATAGGCTCTTTTTTCTTTCCAGTCTCTTTTCTATTTGTTGTCCAGATTATGTAAATTCTGTTCATCTGTTCTCGAGTTCCTCAATTCTATCCTCTGTCAATCATCTCCTTCCTACTACTCTTCTCATCTAGTGAGATTTTATTTCTGTTAACTCTGTTTTTCAGTTTTGTTAACTACTGTTTGTTTCAAGAGAATTTTTATTTGATTGTTGAAGCATTTTTTTTGCCTGCTGCTTTCAAATGTGTGTCACATAATTCCAATATCTGAGTTATCTCAGTGTTGGTGTCATTTGATTGTCATTTCTAATTCAAATTGTGAATGTCTGACTCCTGGTATGATGGATTTTTAAAATTGTATCTTGGAGATACAATTAGGAGAATCTGGGTCCTATTTATGTCCTTATTTTAGTGTGCAGCCACCTGTTTGGCTTTAGCACATGGATTCTGGCCTCCATTGTGGACTGTGGTTCTAATGACATTTTAATTTTTAGAGACTGTGCTGTGATCTTTGGTCTGCTTAGTTTATTTGGTACTGCTGGGGCTCTCACTGGTGGTCTCTGCTGGTGCTGTGTGAGGGGAAGAAGGAGAAAAAAGGGTAAGAGATGGAAGTATCAGGTCCAGGGGATGAAGAGCCTTCCTTGTTTAGATACTGGTTGTGGCTGTGTCCCCTCCATATGACCCCTGGCTACCCTAGTATCTCTGGGAGAAGAGGAGTCTCATTCCCATCATGGCAAAAGGCTTTCTGTGGCAGAATCCCTCTTGCTGGTGCCACCTGGCTGCTCTGGTGTTTTGGGGCAGGGCCGGGGAGTCTCAGGCTGTGGATAAAAAGAGGTTTTCTGGACTGGGCCTCTTATATGATGGGGTTGCACTTGTTAGTGCTGCCTGGCGGTCTCCTTGGTGGGAGAGAGGAGTCTCGGGCTTGAGGAGCACAGAGGCTTCCTAGGCCAGCAGATGTTGTGGTAGGATTCCCATTACTGGTACTGCCCAGAACAGCCCCAGCCCTCCCCCCCCAATGAGAGAGGGCCTCTTCAGTCTCTCTGGTTGGTACTGGGTTCTCCTGATGTGGTGCTCCTGCCATGGGGGAGAGGTGGGCAAGCCTTAGTGGACTCCCTTCTCTTGCTTAGTTGAGAGTTAGGAACTTTGGGCCTGTGTGGTTTTCTTCTGCTGGCTGTGAACACCTGAGATGTGCCACTGTGTTGTTTTTCCAGTACTGGGTCCCAAGCCAGCTCCCATTGCTGCTCTGCCCCCCCCCCCATTTCTTAATACCTTTCAGAGCTCTCCTTTGGTTGGCTCTTGCTTTATTGCCAGGGTTTTATAGTTGGATTTACTGGGGAGGAGCAGAGAAATGGGTCTGTGCCATTTTGTTTGGATCAGATGTTGTGCTTCTACACTGTTTTTTGAAGTTGGGTTTTATTGTATCATGGTTAACATATACAAAGAGTTTACAAAGTTAAATGGTACCTAAAGGCTTACTGTAAGATGTTGTGACTCTGCCACTTATTCATTCTCCCTTACCTCAGCCTCTCACCCTAGAGACAGTTTACTTGGGACCCTTCTAGCTGTTTCCTCTGGCATTTACAGATTTCCATATTTCATAGACTATCTTACTGACTTGAACATCTAAAACTTGATGCCATCCTTGAGCCTAACACCAGCCAGGATAGATTTAGATGCTTCTGCCAGGCACCTTAGTAGAGATCACACCTTCTCATTAGACTTTAAATTCCATGAAAATAGTGGCAACAACATCAGATTTTATCTCTGATACCTGGCTTCATAGATATGAATCGGGAAGTGTTCCCTCCTTTCCACTTTCTAGAAGACCATAGAGTTGGTATTGTTTCTTCTTGCAACATTTGTTAGAATTTGCTAGTGAAACCATCTCGGCCTTGAGATTTCTTTTTTGAGTGCTTTAAATGTACAAATTTCATTTCTTAATAGTTATGAGGCTATTCATATTATCTATTTTATACTGGGTAAGTTGTGATAGTTTGAGCTCTTTTAGGAATTGGTTTATCGGTTGCCAAATTTATGTTTGTAGAGCTGTTCACAGCATTCCTTTATTATCCATCTGGTCTTATTTCATTTAGCTGTTGATGATTTGTGCTGTCACTCTTTTAGCGAGAAAGCAGGATTTATTGAGAGGACAGAAAAGCTCCCACAGTGGAAGGGAACCCAAGGGGGTTGCCCTTTTTTTTTTGAGTTGGAGTCTCGCTCTGGCACCCAGGCTGAAGTGCAGTGGCACGCTCACAGTCACCCCAGCTTCGACCTGCTGGGCTCTGGCAATCCTTCCATCTCAGCCTTCCAAGTAGCTGGAACTACAGGCGTGTACTACCATGCCCGGCTAATTTTTGATATTTTTAATTGCAGAGATGAGGTTTTCCAAGTTGCCCGGGCTGGTCTCAAACCCCCAGGCTCGGGCAATCCACCGCCTCAGCTTCCCAAGGCTCAAGCAATCCACTGCCTCAGCTTCCCAAAGTGCTGGGATTACTCCCAAAGTGCTGGGATTACAGGCTGAGCCACTGAGCCCAGCCCTGTCACTCTTTTGGTCAGTCTTGGTATTATAGGGGTTTCATCTTTTCAAAGAGCATCTTTTATTTTTACTTATTCTCTGTAGAATTTTCTGTTTTTATTTTCTTCCTTTTTCTTGCCTTTGGTTCATTTTTTCTTTGTTTTTCTTTTTCATTTCTCTTTTTTTTGAGTTGGAGTCTCACTCTGTCACCTAGACTGGAGTGCAGTGGCCACTCCCGGCCACCACAGCCTCGACCTGCTGGGCTCCAGCGATCCTTCCGCCTCAGCCTTCCAAGTAGCCGGAATTACAGGCATGCGCTACCATGCTTAGCTGATTTTTTGATTTATTGTAGAGATGAGGTCTCGCTGCCCAGGCCGGTCTCGAACCCCCGGACTCAGGCAATCCACTCACCTTAGCCTCCCAAAGGCGCGGGATTACAGGCTGAGCCACCGAACCCGGCTTTTCTTTTTCATTTCTTAAGGTGGGAGCTTAGATTATTGATTGGAGACCTTTTTTTTTTTTTGAGTTGAAGTCTCACTCTGTCACCCAGGCTGGAGTGCAGCGGCACACTCATGGCCACCCCAGCGTCGACTTGCTGAGCTCTGGCAGTCCTTCCGCTTCAGCCTTCCAAGTAGCCAGAACTACAGGCACATGCTACCACACCCAGCTAATCTTTTTTTGTTGTAGAGATTAGGTCTTGCCCAGTTGTCCAGGCTGGTCTCGAACCTGCGGGTTCAGGCAGTCCACCTTCCTCAGCTACCCAAAGTGCTGGGATTACAGGCTGAGCCATTGAGCCCAGCCAATTGGAAACATTTTTTTTTTAAGAAATGAGGTCTCACCAAGTTGTCCACTTTTTGTTTTTGTTTTTTTTAGATGGGAAAATATAGTTTATTTAGAAAGTAAATTGGAGAGAGAGAGAGAAAGAGGAGATTCACCTCCCCAAGGTAGGGGAGGGGGCCCAAAGCTTAAAAAAACATGGCCTGGCTATAGCTCAAAAAGAGCACACGGCCACACCAGAGTCCAGTAAGACAATGGCCAAGTTGCCTACTTTTAAAAAAATATAAACATTTGGTGTTGTAAATCTCTCTCCAGCATTGATTTTGCTGTTCCCTGCACATTTTGATATTTTGATTTCCTTTGACCCTTAAGTTATTTAGAAGTGTGTTAAGTGTCTGGAAAATTTACTGTTATCTTCTCTTCCTGATTTCTAATATTATTCTATTGCAGTCCACTCTGTGTGATTTCAGCTATTTTAAATTTGTTATAGTTTTTTTTATGGTCAAGGATATGGTATGTCAGTAAGTATTTTCTGGCTCTTGAAAAGAATGTTTATTCTGCTGCTATTGGGTGTAATGTTCTGAAATGTTGATTTATAGCCGGTTAGTTAATGGTGTTGCTGGATTCGTCTGTCCTTGCCTGTCTGCTGTTTTTTTTGTCAGTTGTTAGCGTGATTGTTGAAGTCTCCAACTAATTGTGGCTTTCTTTATTTCTCTCTAGAGTTTTGTCAACTTTTGTTTCATATATTCTGCAGGTCTGTTGTTTGGTGCTTACACATTTGGAAATTCTGTGTGTTCTTAATGGATTGGCACTTGTATTATTATGTAGTTCTCTGTAATTTTTTTTATTTTTATTTTTTTGAGTAGGAATCTCACTCTGTTACCTAGGCTAGAGGGCAGTGACATGCTCATGGTCACCACAGACTCCACCTGCTGGGTTCAGGCAATCCTTCCACTTCAGCCTTCCTAGTAGGTATGTACTACTATGCCCGGCTAATTTTTTTAATTTATTATAGAGCAAGGTCTCACTATGTTGCCCAGGCTGGTCTTGAACCTGCAGGCTCAGAAAGTCCTCTCACCTCTGCCTCCCAAAGTGCTGGGATTACACGCATGAGCCACAGCAACCAGCTTGTCTCTGGTAATTTTTTTTATCTGGCATTAATCTAGTCACTCATACTTTCTTTTGATTAATGCTTGCATGGTATATCATTTTCCATCCTTTACTCTCAACTCACATTTGAAGTGGATTTTTTGCAGTTGTCGTATGATTGGTTCTTTTAAAAATCCCTTGCCAATATTTGTCTTTTTATTAATGTATTAGAACATTTTTGTTCAGTGTAATGTTTGATATGTTAGGAATTATGTCTGCCATTTTATCTTTTGTTTTCTGTGTTTTTTTGTTTATGTTTTCTTTTTCCTGTCTTCTTATGGGTTATTTGAACTTTTTAAGATTTATCTGTAGTGTTTTGCAGTGTATTTCTTTGTCTAGGTATTATTTAGTGATAGGTCTAGGAATTACATTATACACATAACTCAGTGAAGTACACTGTTGTTGATACTTTAACGTTTTTTTGTGTTTTTTTTGAGTCAGAGCCTCACTCTGTTGCCCAGGCTGGAGTGCAGTGGCACGCTCATGGCCACTGCAGCCTCGACATGCTGGGCTCAGGTGATCCTTCCACCTCAACCTTCCAAGTAGCTGGAACTACAGGCACACACCACCACGCCTGGCTATTGTAGACATGAGATCTCGCCAAATTGCCCGGTCTGGTCTCGAACCCATGGGCTCAGGCAGTCCTCTCGCCTGGACCTCCCAAAGTGCTGGCATTATAGGTGTAAGCCACTGCACCTGGCCGGATATTTGAACAGTTTGAGTGAAGGGGAAGATCTTTACCTCTTTACATCCCTTCATTCCTCCCATTGTAGTATAATTCTCTTGTAAAAATATATAAATATTTCTCTTACAATTAGGAAGTGTTATAATTTTTGCTTTATCTTTCAAACAAAATTTAGAAAATTTAAGAGGAATGCCTATTATATTGACCCCCCCTTTCTGTTGTTTACTTATTTCCTGATATCCCAGATTTATTTCTGTTCTGTTTCAAGAATTCCGTAACTGTTCTTTAGGGTAGGTCTGCTGGAAACAGATACTCTTAGTTCTCCTTTAACTGAGGATGTCTTTATTTCCCCTTTGTTCCCAAAGGATAATTTCACCAGATACAGAATTTGGGTTGACAGTTATTTTCTTTCAGCACTTGAAAAATGTTCTGCTGTTTCTTTCTAGCCTTCATGGTTTCTGATGAGAAATCTGATGTCATTTGAGTTGCTTTTTCTTCTTGAAATGGGTGTCATTTTTCTCTTACTACTTTCAGACTTTTTTCTTTATCTTGGTTTTCAGTAGTTTGATTATTATGGATCTTGGCATAGATTTCTTGCTTTTTTCTTTTTTTTCTTTCAGGCGGGGTCTCACCCTGTCACCAATGCTAGAGTGCAGTAGCATGATCATGGCTCACCACAGCCTTGACCTCCTAAGCTCAGGCGATCCTTTTGCCTCAGCCTCCCTAGTGACTGGGACTACAGCTGCATGCCACTTTGCTTGGCTAATTTTTTGGGTTTTTTTGTAGAGATGAGGTCTCACTATGTTGCCTAGGCTGGTCTTGGACTTCTGGGCTCAAGCAGTACTCCCACTTCAGTCTCCCAAAGTGCTGGGATTACAGGCATGAGCCACCATGCCTGGCAGCATAGATTTTTTTTTTTTAGGTTTATCTTGTTTTGGGTTTGCTTAGCTTTTTGAATCTATACATCTATGTCTTTTATCATATCTGAGAAGTTTTCAGCTATTACTTGTTTGAATACTTTTTGAGCTCTACCCTCTTCCATCTATTTTTCTGTTACTCTGCCATGGGGTCCTGAGATTCTATTTGTTAAGTACATTTTGTGTTCATGTTGGGCAACTTCTATTGTTCTTTCTTAAAGTTCATTGAATTTTTTTCTTTGTTTCCTTTATTTTGCTAATGAGCCCATCTATTAAGTTTTTCTTAGTTTCAAATTTTTCAGTTGGTTCCTTTTTTATATTAGCCGAGACTTTTTTTTATTTTACTTTGCTGAGACTTTCTGTTTTTTTCATTTGTAATATTTGTAATTACCCATTGAGAGATTTTTGCAATGGATATTTTAACATCCTTGTAAGATAATGTCAGTATCTGTGTCATTTTGTTGTTGGCATCTGTTGATTCTCTTTTTTCATTCAATTTGAGATATTTCTGGTTTTTAATGTAATGAGTGATCTTCGAGTGTGTCCTGGACATTTTGGGTATTATGCTATGAGGTTCTGGACCTTATCTAAATATTCAGTTTTATCAGGCCTCCTCTGATACTGCTTTGGTGGCTGGAATGGAATATAGGGGATGCTTTCCTGTTACTGCCAGAGGGGAGTGAATAGTCAGGTTTCCCACACAGCCCCCTTTGACACCTAGGAAGGGAAAGGTACCATGTTACTGCTGGGCAGGTGTGGGATTTGAGGCTCCCCACTAGTCTCTGCTGACACCACCAGCACAGTGTCAGGAGTGCTGGGATGCACTCTGTGGTCTCCACTGACATTGCGTGGAGTTTGCTACCTCTGGACCTTGGTTAGAGCTCCTCACCAGACCTTCTCTGACACTGACGGGGATAAGCAGGATTACAGTGTTACTGCTGGTTGTGGATGTAAAATTTACTGGAGGCCATTGTTTTGGACTAAGCTTCTGTACCAGGCCCAGCAGATCAGTCCAATCTAGAATGGAATCACTAGTGCTAAGTGCCACAACCAAACTGGACTTAAAATGAGGTCACTTTTCCAAAAAACAGGGGGCCCGGTCAGATTGAGCCAGCATGATAAAGAAAGGCCCTTCTATTTTAACCCTATAAGGAAAGTAACTTTGAAATGTCAGTCTGCATTTTGTTCCTTGTTTCTGCTTTCTCCAGCCTTTTCTGCCTGTAAGGTTTACCTCCACTGCTCAGATAACTGAGTACCTTTCTATTTCACAGATGGAATGCTGATTCTTGAGTCACTAATAAAACCAGTTAGATCTTTCAACCACAGTTTTTGAATTTTGTCTTTTAACAGGGGTGAGGGTCTAGCATCCTGTATTGTGTATGCATGCTTACCTTGACTGCCTGACTGGGGTGAAGGTGTCTACTTGCCCCTTGGCCTATCCTGACATCATCTGGCAGTTGGGAGAGCATGTTCTTACAACTGGGGAATGTGGAAGTCTAGGCTTTACCCACACTCTTTGCTGACCAGGGTAGGCAAGGCTGTGCTTTTTTCCATCATGTTTGGATGGGTTAGAGCAGTTACTGTCTGAAGGTTTTCTGCCCTGCTGAACTTTCCTAGTCCTTTGGCTGGAGAGAGCAGTCTGTGCCCATTATTCTTTTCTGGTTGCTAAGTTTCTAGTTTGCAGCACATTGGAAACTCAGTGTTGTCTTTTCTTTGGGTCCAGGGTGCTTATGTGGTCTGCCTTCTTTCCACCTTTTTATGTATAATGTCCAGGGTTTTTAGCTGCATTTGGTGGGAGAAGTAAGTAGAAGCATATCTACTCCATCTTGATTTAGAACTGGAAGGAGGGGGCTGGGTACGGTTGCTCATGCCTGTAATCCCAGCACTTTGGGTGACCAAGGCGAGAGGATTACCTGACCCCTGGGGGTTCGAGACCAGCCTGAGTAGCTTGGATGAAACCCTGTCTCTACAATAAATTAGAAAAAAAATAGCCTGGCATGGTGACATGAGCCTGTAGTCCCAGTTACTTGGAAGGCTGAGGCAAAGGATTACCTGAGCCCAGCAGGTCAAGGCTGTGGTAGCCATGAACTTGCCACTGCATTCCAGCCTGAGTAGACAACAGAGACTCAGGCTCAAAGCAAACAAACAAAAATGGGAAGAAGGGACAATTTACATATTTTTTAATTTACTCTATTTAAAAATGACTCAGCCTATAATCCCAGCACTTTGGGAGACTGAGGCGAGTGGATTGCTTGAGCCCACAGGTTTGAGACCAGCCTGGACAACTTGGCGAGACCTTGTCTCTACAATAAATCAAAAATTAGCCTGGCATGGTAGTGTGCGCCTGTAGTTTGGTTACTTGGAGGGCTGAGGCAGAAGGATTGCTGGAGCACAGCAGGTCGACGCTGGGGTGGCCGTGAGTGTGCCACTGCACTCTAACCTGGGCGATGGAGTGAGACGCCAACCCAAAAAAAAGAAAAAAGAAAAAAATTGTTCTTATTCATTCATTTTTTAATCAACTTTTTTGATATCGTTCACATACATACGGGTTACCCATTTGAAGTATGCGGTTCAGTGTTTTTTAGTATATTCACAGACATGTGCAACCATCACCAATCTATGTTGGAATATTCTCAATCACCTCCAAAAACCATGTAACTACTACCCCACTCCTTCAGTCTCCAATCTCCATTACCCCCAACCCTTGTATCTATAGATTTTTATTGTGGTAAAATACAACTAAAAATTTTTAAAAATGTAAGTTAGTATATTGTCTTATATTTACCAAAAACAGAATTTCATATTATGAGGCCTAGATCTCCACCATGGCAGTTGAAAGCTAAGTAGTTAGGACAAACTACAAGCTTTTCTTTGCTTTGTGAGCTTGGAACCCTCCTTCCTTGACCACATGAAAATGACATTTTGTCCTTATGTGTAAAGAATTGTAGTAATATATTTTTAAGTTCTCAGGGTTTCCTTGAAGTGGAATTATTTTTAATATTATTATAATCATACCAGTTTAGGGCATAGTATATTTAAAAGATAATATTGGTAAATTGTTACAACTTTTATAAACATTTTTATTATTGGACTTGTATTTTATGAAAAATTTCAAGGTAAAAATTAGTTGTGATATGGTTTAATAAACATTAAAAAATTCAACATTGGCAAGGCTTGATGACTCAGCCTGTAATCTCAGCACTTTGGGTGACCAAGGCAAGTGGATTACCTGAGCTTGCGAGTTTGAGACCAGCCCAGGCAACTTGACGAGACCTTATCTGAATTATAAATAAAAAATTAGCTGGATGTGGTAGCGCATGCCTGTAGTTCCGGCAGGAGGATTGCCGGAACCCAGCTGGTTAACGCTGGGGTGGTTGTGAATGTGCCACTGTACTCCAGTCTGGGTGACAGAGTGAGACTCCAACTTGAAAATCAAAAATCTCTCATCCACAAAAATACTCATATGCAAACAGAAACAGAAAAAAGAATTTAACATCACTCTTATTATCATCAAGAATGAGGATGTTCCTGTTTTCATATATAATTAGGTAAATGAAATTATGTGTACCACATGTAGGTTCACCAGGAATGCAATTATGTTTTAAGACCATTTTCTACAAAGTCATTTGAGGCATTGATTTTTCCCTCACGTTGTGAATATTGGGTAAAAGTAAGGTATTTGTTCATTGGGTATTTTTCATTTCTGTGTTTAGAAAATAATGATACTATTCAAATTATCTTTGCAGTTTAATGTAGAACCAGTGACATTGAACATTATTGTTTTGTTTATCCATGTCTGTTATTACTTTTTCTTTGTTTTGCCACCAGTGTGGCTATTGGCTCTGCCCTCAGGCATTTGCAATCTTGTAACAGTGAAACTTCATGCTGAGAACAGATGGCTATTGTCTGATTAGCTATAAAGTAATTAGTGTTTCTTACTCTAAGAGTCTGTACATTATTTTCTATGATTTTTAGACATTTTATAATTGATAGTCTGATAAATTTTTTAATATTTGTGAAAATGAAACTTTTCCTTTGCTATGATGGTTCACAGTTGAAATTTTTTTTTCTTTCAAGTATAGAATGATTTTGTGTATCTAATTTGGCCCAGGGCTAATTTGGCCCAGGGCCAAAGTTCCTTGGAATCATATACATTTTCTTATAAGAATTTTCTTTGTAAGGGATCCATAGTTTACTGAAGTATAAGAAATTGTTTACACCTGTCAGAAATGTTTCACTTAATTTTTAGAAATGTTTCACTTAATTTTTCTACAACTATTGGTATTAACATGGAGACAGAGTTGATTATAGGGAGCATCACAATTCTAGGTAACTGTATTATGTGTCCTGAGCTAAGTGGCCATAGAGCTTCAAATTTCTGGTTTTGCATTTACATAATATTGGATATTATACCATTAACTCTAACTCAGAAGTTTCTCTCTATATATGAAATAATTTCTTATTTCAAGAATTGGTATTCAGTTATTTTACAGAATGTTTTAGAAATCACTAGCTTCGGCCGCTTGGTGGCTCAGCCTGTAATCCCAGCACTTTGGGAGGCCGAGGTGAGTGGATTGCTTGAGCCCGTGGGTTCTAGACCAGCCTGGACAACTTAGCGAGACCTCATCTCCACAATAAAAAATTAGCTGGGCATGGTAGTGTGCTCCTGTAGTTCTGGCTACTTGGAAGGCTGAGGCGGAAGGATCGCTGGAGCCTACCAAGTTGACACTGGGGTGACCTTGAGCGTGCCACTGCACTCCAGCCTGGGCGACAGAGTGAGACTCTAACTCAAAAAAAAAAGAAAAGAAAAAAATCATTAGCTCCAAGTTTACTGTATACATAATTCTTGTGGCGGATAGCACTTCTCAGCTCAAGGGACTATCCATGTTTCTTTTGCTTGTTTTTGCTACTAAGGTTAAGGCATATTTTCTAGGTATCATTCCTTTAATTTTACTTTTTTTTTTTAAACTTATTTTCTGTTCTTATCTTATTCTGTTTTTATCTTCTGTTCTTATCTTATTGTCTGTTTCATGCTATTGTAAAAGGATACCTGAGACTGGGTAATTTATAAAGAACAGAAATTCATTTCTCATAGTTCTGGAGGCTGGGAGTCCAAGGTCAAGGTGTTGGCATTTGGTGAGGCCTTCTTGTTGTGTCTCACCTGGTGGAAGCTGGAAGAGCAAGAGAGGATGCACATGGTGTCCTCATGTGGCAGAAGAGCAGGAGAGAGCAAACCCACACTCACAAGTCCTCTTTACATTGGTATTAATCCAAGGTGGAGTCCTCATGACATAAATACTTCCCAACTCTGTTGCACTGAAGATTAATTTGGAGGGGACAAAAACCTTCAGACAATGGTACTGTTTACCTCCCGTGCTGTTCTAGGAGAGAAAGTCCCAGTTTCTCATTAGTTCATACAGCTTACTGCTTACTAATGATTCATCAATGACACAGTTGAACCAGGTGGCTCTATTTGATTAAAGAAATATGCATGTTTCTTTATAGCACTTAGTTTTGTTGTTTTATTTTTATACTTTAGTAACATGCGGGCAAAGGGAGAATGTTTATTTTAAGTAAGGTTTGAGCCTTAGGCATATTTTAAATGTCTTTCTTTAATATCAGTTGGCTTCTTAGAAATATTTCTCATCAAAATGGAAACAATAAAGCTGTAAGATTCTTTATGATAAAATGTGAATTTTAAGGTAGTTATTGTATTGACCTAGTTTTTCTTGGATACATGTAAATTATGTGCCTTCCAGTACTTGAGTGTTTTTTTGGAATTTCTTAATTTTTTCTAAACCTTTGGCTACAGTTCAGATAGCTGTCCTTGTTCCTTAGCATGGCGGTGCTCTTGGGTTTGATATCATCTGTTCTGTCGTCTTTGTTCACATTGTTTTTACTCATTTAAAAAATATGTTTCCAGAATTATACTTAATTGCTAGAAACTGATTTTTCTTGATTGACAAACCAATTAAGTGTGTATGACACCAGGCAACAAGACACTTAAGATTCTGTGCTTATCCTGTCTCTGAAAAAAATCCATTATTCATCATCTTATTGTTTTTAAATACTGAGGTAAAATTTTCAATACAATAGGAAAATTGCTTTGGAAATGGAATAAATTGCTTGCCAGTTCAAAGGCTCCATTTCTGAAGTCGAGGTTACTAAACATGATGTTGCTTATATTCATTATCTTTCAGAACTCATTGTACTGCTTTTCCAGCATTAAACTTGATAAGATGATGACTTTTACTAAAGTGCGACACAATTGCCAAAAAAACTTAATGAAAAAGACCAAAAATCGAATTTTGTGTATTATATTTAAGTGGTATTTTCAATTATAATTGCATTTTGTATAAATACTCATTTTTGAATTGATTGTTGTAAAAGAAATGATCTTAAATAGAGAAGTAAGAAAAATGACTGTGTTTTTTTTTTTTTTTTTTTTTTAAAGCAGGATTTATTGAGAGTACAGAAAAGCTCCCACAGTGGGAAGGGACCTGAAGGGTTTGCCCAAAAATGGCTTTTTAAGAGAAAAATATTACTTATGTTTTAGGCCTTTTACTTTCAAAAAGCATGTAATTTTTTGCCTAAATTATCTGAACATAATTTGCATGTGTAAGGATATTCTGTGATGGTGTCAATGGTAGTTGGAGTTGTTTGTAGAAGCCTGTAAAGCAAGTAGCATTTTGATTGGTGGAGTAGGGTGTTTCAAAGAGGGATAAAAACAAGTGACTGCTATTTCTCCTAACATTTTTACTTTAGACAAAACGTCTTATGCATGACTATTTTTAGTGACAGTATGGTATTCCATCATATTTTTAATCAGTTTTGTAACCATGGATATGATGATTTTTTTCCATGTTTCCTTGGATACTTTAAACAGCATAGCACAATGATGATCATCTTTGTGGAGAAATCTTGTACACATTTTACATTTCCAGGGGAATGAGACCCTATGGTTAAAGTTTATTTACATTACAAAAATAAAAGGCTTTCAGTGCATCCTCAAATTGTTCTCCATTTTTACCAGCAATTAAGAGTGCCTGCTTATTCAAGACTGATGGTCATACTGAATGTTAAGAATTATTTTTTACGTTTGATAAGCAAGACATGATCTTTTCTTGTTTGAATTTGCACATTTTAAAAGTCCTATCTGAAGACAATTATTCCAGGATTAAAATATTTCAGTGGTTTCTTGTTACACTTAGAATTAAACTCTTTGCTGGTACTTGGCCTGTGATGTGGTCCTTGTTCATGCCTACCTTTTTAGCTGCAACTGGATGTCTTCTGCCCTTGGCTCACTGTTCCTGTTACACTTAGAATTAAACTCTTTGCTAGTGCTTCACCTGTGCTGTGGTCCTTGTCCATGTCTACCTCTTTAGCTGCACCCGGGGGTCCTGCTTCCTTTGGTTCACTGTGTACCTGCCCCATTGGCTTTCTCTTGCAACTCTTTCCAGGTTCTCTGTGCTACTTGACAGATCTTCCTAGACCTTCAGGGCTTGGCTCCTTTTCCTCCAGGCATTACTTCTTGGGACTTACCTTTCTGATGGTCTAAGGAAGACTACTTCATCTCTTCTAGTCTTGACACCCTGCTCCTCGCCTCTGGATGATCTAAGGAAGACTCCGCCCTCACTTTCAGTCTTACCACCCACTTCTCAGCCACCTGGATGATCTAAGGAAGATCCCTCCTTCACTTCTAGCATTTAAAATTTTTTTAAAAATTTAATTTATTTTATATATGGATACATAATGGTTGTACATATTTATGGGGTACATGTAATATTGTGATACAAATATAGAATGTGTAATGGTCAATCAGAGTAGTTGGGATATCCATTGCCTCAAGCATTTATTATTATTTTTTGTTAGGAACATTCCGATTCTACTCTTTTAGTTATTTTGAAATGTATAATAAACTATATTAACTATATTCTCCCTGTTATGCTACCAGACACCAGTTCCTTTTCCTTCTATCTAACTGTATTTTTGTACCCATTAACCAAACCCTTTTTATTCCCCCTCCCCACTAGCCTTCCCAGCCTCTGGTAATCGTCATTCTATCTCCATAAGTTCAGTTCATTTTTTAGCTTTCACTTTTGAGTGAGAACTTGCATTGTTTTTCTTTCTGTGCCTAGTTTATTTCATTTAACATAATGTCCTTCAGTTCTATCCATGTTACAGGTACAGGATTTCATTCTTTTTATCACTGAATAATATTTCGTTGTATATATAGCCCACATTTTCTTTATTCACTTATTGGTGGACATTTCATTTATTTCATATCATGACTATTGTGAATAATCCTGCAGTAAACATGAGAGTACAGATATCTTTGATAGACTGAGTTCCTTCTGTTGGCATATAGAAATGCTACTGATTTTGGTATGTAATTTTATATCTGGCAACTTTACTGAATTTAAATAATTTTTTGCTGGAGTCTTTGGGATTTTCTAAATATAAGATCATATCGTCTGCAAACAAGGATAATCTGATTTCTTCCTTTCCAGTTTGGAGGCCTTTTATTTCTTTTTCTTGACTAATTGCTTTGGTTAGGACTTCCAGTACTGTGTTGAATAAAAGTGGTTAAAGTGGGCGTCCTTGTCTGGTTGGAGAAAAGCCATGTATGACAGACCCACAGCTAGTATCATTGAGTGGGGAAAAACTGAAAGCCTTTTCCCTAAGTCCTGGAACAAGGCAGGGATTTCCACTTACACTTCCAGTCTTATTATCCTTTACCCAGCCTCCTGAATGACGTAAAGAAGACCCCTTTATCACCCTGCTATCTTTTTTCATAGTATTTCTCCCTTTGAAAATATCCAAAATATCCTTTTTGTTTACTTTCTGTTTTTGTTTCATCAGCACATAAGCTTTACGTGAACAGGAGTCTTATATACCTTGCTTACTGCTAAATCCTTAGTGCTTAGGAGAGTGTCTGACACACAGTAGGCATTTGTGGTTATTGAAAGACTGCTAGAATTCCTCATGCAGTTAAGCATAATTTTGTAAGTACAGCTATATTTATTTATCTTTGCGTATTGTTTTTGCTCATTTGTTATTCAAAGTGTTTGCTTTTTATTGATTTCTAAGAACTGTTAATAAAGAGTTACTAATTATGCTGCAAATATTTCCCCCAGAGTCTCATTTGCTTTAAAAATTTCTTCTTCAGTGATATATCTGAAGTGCCTGGCCTAGTGCCTGTTCCTAGTAAGTGCTCAGCAAATTTTAATTAGTTATTATCATTACTCTTATCCATTTTCCATGGCCTCTTAGTTGAAGAAGTCCTTTGGAGGTCTTTCTTTTTATTTTGTCTTCTGGTCTCAATGAAAAACCTGTTCTCCAAATGATTGATATCATGAATGAACTTGCTTTTTTTCTCTGTGTTTAAGGATTTGGCTTTTCTAGGATAACCATGTCTTAATGCAGTATATTAACTGTTACAGTATATTAACTGTTGTAACCAATAGGCGGATGAGGGGAAGGGACTCTTATGGTGAGTACATGCAAAACACACCATCCAGGAATCAGCCAGGCGTTTTGAAGATGTGGTTAATGATGAGGGACTATACACCCCTTCCTGGGGAGGGAGCAGAATATCACTAACAATGTTTAAAGCCAGTCCTCATTTTTTCCTTTTTTTAAAAAATTATGTTAAGGTATAAAATATGTAACACAAAAATTACTGTTTTAATAGTTAAAAATTTTTTATTGGATGGGGCTCGGCTCGGCCTGTAATCCCAGCACTTTGGGAGGCCGAGGTGAGTGGATTGCCTGAGCCCACGGGTTCGAGACCCACCCGGGCAACTTGGTGAGACCTTGTCTCTACAGTAAATCAAAAATTAGCCAGACGTGGTGGTGCGTGACTGTAGTTCCAGCTGAGGTGGAAGGATCGCCGGAACTCAGCAGGTCGAGACTATGGTGGTCGGGAGCATGCCACTGCATTCCAGTCTGGGTGACAGAGTGAGATTCCAACTCAAAAAAAAAAAAATTTTGTAGAGTTGAGGTCTCGCTATGTTGCCTAGGCAGGGTGGTCCCAGAGTCCTGGGCTCAAGCATTCTTCTTGCCTCAGCCTCCTGAAGTGCTGGGATTACAGGCATGAACTACCGTGCCCAGCCTTATGTCAGTAATTCAGTGGCATTAAATACAGTCACATTGTGCAATTGTCACCATCCATCTCCAGACCATATTTTAAATAACTTTATGTTCCTCTGTCTTCATTCCTGAAGTTCCGTATTTCCTTCTGTTATTATTTTTCTTTATCCTGAAACTTTATTTAGCATTCCTTTAGGGCAGATCTGCTGACAACAAGCTTTTAGTTTTCCTTCTTCTGAGAATATCTTTGTTTTGCCTTCAGTCCTACTGCTTGATGTAGAACTCTAGGTTGACAGTTCTTTCCTTTCGGTACTTTAAACAAAAAAATTCCACTGTCTTCTGGCCTCCATTTTTCTCCATAGGAAATCGACATTTGAATAGATGATCCGCTGTATTTGATGAGTTATTTTTCTCTTGCTGCCTTCAAGAATTTTTCTTGCTTTTGGTTGTTTGATTATGACATATCTTTATGTGATTATCTTTGATTTCATCTTGTTTCAGAATTTGCTGTTTAATTAGTAAATTTATATCTTTAACAAATTTAGGGAATTTTTATTCACTTTTTCTTTAGATTTTTTTTTCCTCAATCTTTTCTGGTACTCCCGTGATATGGATGGACCATTTTATATACAGAGAAATATAGAGAAGTAGTGTGTATAAACACACACACACAATTTCTCTTCTTAGAACTTCTGTCTACCTTTAGGTACTTGTGGAGTATTAAAAAAAGAAAAATATAACTTCTACCTTTCTGTTCTTTTCTTCTTTTTTTTTTGAGTTAGAGTCTCACTCTGTCACCCAGACTGGAGTGCAGTGGCTGCTCCCGGCCACTGCAGCCTCGGCCTGCTGGGCTCCGGTGATCTTTCCGCCTCAGCCTTCCAAGTAGCTGGAACTACAGGTGCGCGCTACCATGCCTGGCTAATTTTTTTTGATTTATTGTAGAGATGAGTTCTCGCCAAGTTGCCCAGGCGGGTCTCGAACCTGCGGGCTCAGGCAATCCTCCCAAAGTACTGGGATTATAGACTTTAGCCACCATGCATGGCCTACATTTTCTTTAAGCAGCCTATTGACCTGCATAGTTTTGGATCCCAGGTTCTGTTTCACTACAAATGGTGGTGGTTCCAGTATCAGTTCAGTTTTCAAAGCCTTTAACATGCTGGTTAAGTCTGCTCCCCTGTGTCAGTCAGGACTTGTGTGGGACTTGAGCAGTTCCCAGAACCTGTCCTGTGTTTATTTGGTCTGGTCATGTTTGTGTCAAGGGTGAGCCTGGGACTTCTGTTGATTCACATACAACATTAGGGCATCCCTTGTCCAGTTTTCTCCACTCTGTGGTTTACCCTACGTCTCTAACTTCCAGGGACACTTCTCAGTTTTACACTTGGTAGTCAGGGTTTTTCCCTTAGTTTTAGCCCTGTGTATTGTTATGAAGGTCCACATGGCTGGGATAGATCTCAGGGCAGGGTTGTGAGAGAAAAGAGAACTACCAGAAACTTCCACATCCTGTGTGTTAGGGCTCCAAGAGCCCATCTTCCCTGTTCCCTCTGCTCTCATGGGGATGACTGTAGTGCACCCCAATAGGACCAGGATAGACACAAAGAGGAAAGACAAAAAGAAGAGAAGCACACTGCCTTGCAAGAGCCCCTTTTCCTGGGGCAGTGACTAGAAAGGAGGGTTTCTTCTGGAGTTTGCTCTCTTCATGGTGTGTGCAGTGCAAGTGGAGTCTTGGCTCTAAGAGCCTGTTTTGGATGCCTGGAGTCAAGCTGCTGGTCTCTTAAAACAGTGTGCGTTTCAGCCTCATTGACTGGAAGTCTGAAAGGAGGAAGAAGAGGAACGAAAATACAATGGATGATAATCAGAAGTTTCTATTGCATGTGACCTGAGTGCATCAACCATTGCGTGTGCCCACCTTTACAAGTTACTCCAACATCACTCTTCCCCTGTGGCCTCTTGTTACTATCTGTAGTGTATATGACAACATGCTGTTTCTGTTGGAGTCTCCAGGCAGTTAGGACTGCATGCCAGATTTCCTTGAGACTCACTGTGTTCTCTTGAAAGGAAAAAGTCTTTCATGATACCGACCTTTCTGTAAATGCACTTTAGCAGTGTGTATTATAATTACCTGTTCATGTGTTTGGTCCATCTGTTTTCTCATTTTTCATTTCTGGAGAACTCTTAATTTGTACTTCTTGCGTTCTTCCTTTTTCTCACCACCAAACCCTTCAAGAGGTTCATCCCTCTTCCTGTGTGGAATTCCACCCCTGACATTGACACCTTATTAACCAGGCTTGCTGCCTTGGCTCTGTGCACCCTCCTGTGGATTCCCCAGTATCCAGTGCTGTGATCTCAGACAGATTGCCCTCTGGATATAATTTTTATCTGTGTTTCTCCACTACCAGGGTCCTGTTTCTCCAGCTTGCCTTGCCTGCCTGTGATCCAGACTGGGCTCTGAAGTGCTCTGGAACTGACTCTGTTAGTTTAGTATACTTATTTCCCTCCTTACATATACATTAAGGTTTGTAGTATTGCCTGTTCCTTAGTTATGTTTTAATTGTGAGGTTTGATTGGTTTTATTTGTCTTCCATATGAAATTTAGGAAATGTGAGAAGAGACTTCAGTTTCTGTAACTGCCATTATCCCGTAGAAACCCAGAAATCTGCTTCCTTATTTCTCACATCGAAACAATACCTCCCACATATACTTGATGTAAAATTAAATAAAATAGCACTTGTTGAATTACAGTGATAGCTTCTGACAAATTCATTGTTCTTAAAAAGGTAAGTTTTTTTAGAGATAAGTTACATTTTTGATTGAGGAAAGATAAAATGAACAGTATTGATGATAGACGAGACTGCCTGTTTCTTGGAATCAGAAGAGGATTGTTGAGCTCTAAAGGGTACACTGGTTGTTGAGGTTTTTTTCATTGAATAGCAAGTTTTAGTGAAGTGAATACAGAGACAGAATAAATGGGGCAAAGCATTATTCTCTAAATATATAAACTCTGAAAACAAACCAAGAGACAATGTTCATTCCTTCCAGGATACAGACAACTGTGTATTGTTGAGAGTCATGTCTAGAACTTTGGTGGATGCCTGTAAAATTGTATAACATGGAATGTTTAGATGTTACCTGTAGGATTACATTTTTTTGCTATAGTGATGTTTCAGAGGATTAGTTATCTCTGACTGAGATAAGCACGATGAATGGGTGTGTTGGGCAGTGCTAGTTGTGCCATCAAGCTGACCATCCCCACCAAAGGTGCTTTGAGGATTAGGCTCATAGCCTGGGTGATAGAGGCTTCTTCAGCTATTGCAGGTCTCCTTGGGCAGCCTTTCCTTAGTTATTTATCTTAGCTACTTTTTGCAAGAGGAAATAACATCACTATGTAGTGTTATTTATAATGGTTTGCTCAACTGAAGGGCTGCTTAGTTTGAGGGAAAAAAATGTGTGATTAGTAGTAATATGGCAGATATTTTCCTAAATGAAAAACTTATACTGTAAAGAAGACTGCAGCACTCTCTTCTTACCTTTAACCAGGTACCAGCTGGAAGATGAGTCTGCCCATTTGGATGAAATGCCACTAATGATGTCTGAAGAAGGCTTTGAGAATGATGAAAGTGATTACCACACATTACCACGTGCTAGAATAACGCAAAGAAAAAGAGGACTACAGTGGTTTGTCTGTGGTGGTTGGAAGTTCCTCTGTACAAGGTTTGTTTCCCATTGCTACTTGATTTCCTTGTGCTCTAAAGTTATTTATAAGCTTAGCTAGCTTCTAATATGTTTATTTGATGTATCGATATGTATTGCTATAAATGCTCACAAAGATAATTTCCAAATGATATCATGGAGCATATTAATAACATTAAGTCAGAACCAAAAAATGTTAATATGAAGGGAAAGGAAAGCCAAATTCATTACTTTATGGGCCGTTTTAATGGTTAAAAACTGAAGAAAATTAGTGATTTTATAGTTTATGCATAGGAGAATTAACCCTGGTCACTCTATCAACATTTATAAATGGTGTTTCTTTCTCACCTAGAAAGGTAGATATGGGCCTATAAAATGTAATTGAATAACAATGTAGTTGTATGTATTGTTTATCTTTAATGCTTTGTCTTGGAATAAGATTCTTCTGTTAATTTCACCAACAAGATACCAAGATAAGGATTCCTCAAATTTCAAACAGGCTCCCTGGTAGTTGAGATAAACTGGTATGATTTGCCTTTGCCTAGAGTGTGGTATGAACATCTAAGATACTTTTCCACTGATTCTACTGCCCATACCAAGGACCGGCAGGATGAGATAACAGCCAAATGATGCCTTGTGACTTTCGCAGAGGATGCTAGATTCATTACAGCTTTTTTAGTCTTTCCGCTGTTCAAGACTTATAGTCTACGCCTTTGTTGCCATTGTGAATTTATCTCCTTTAGTACATAAAAGAAATATGAATACTTGTGGAAAAATATCTTGCTCATTGTGCCTTTAGAAGTTTACAAATAGCTGTTTTTATAACTGATTTGATTTTTGGGTCAGCTTGTGAGGTGGAATTTTAAATTATATTGAGATGCAGTAATTCTGAGAAATCTCTCAAAAATTGGCAACAGAATAAGAGGATGAGGCTGAGAAAGGCTTAGGTTCATCATTTCCTATTACTTTCAAACAAAGTAACTGTCTTTTCCTTTATGTCTTATAAGCTTTCATTTGAAGAAGGAATTTCATGGCTAAACAATGTTTTAACAATTGCTGACTTGTGGTACTAAATAAGGGTCTGTGGCTTATTTAAAACATTTTCTAGGTTGAATAGCCAAATTCCAGCATTTCTGGAGTGTTCTTTTAGGTGCATATTTAATTAGGGAGTTAATTTTTTTTTAGATTTGAGTTTTCACTCTTTCCTTCAGGGTGGAGTGCAGTGATGCAAACATGGCTCCCTCAAACCTCAAGCTCCTGGGCTTAAATGATCCTTCCACTTAGCCTCTCAAGTAGCTGGGACTAAAGGTGTGCATGCCACTATGCCCTGCTCATTTAAAACAATTTTTTGTAAATGGCTAGGCTGGTCTTGAACTCCTGGACTCAAGCAGTCTTCCTGCCTCAGCCTCCCTGTGTGCTGGGCTTACAGATGTGAGCCACTGTGCCTGGACAGAGTTAATTTCTTTAGCACATATGAGACTGCAGATTTTTGTGTGTGTCAGTCATGATTTGTGCTTTTCAAGGGATTTGTCTGTTTTCAAATTTATATTAGCATAAGGTTATTCATAATATTCTTTATGTGATCTAATACCTGAGACCTGAAGTTGGAGTCTCACTGTGTTGCCCAAGCTGGAGTGCAATGGCACATTCACGGCCACCCCTGCGTCAACCTGCTGGGCTCCGGCAATCCTTCTGCTTCAGCCTTAAGTAGCCGGAACTACAGGCATGCACTACCATATCTGGCTAATTTTTTGTTTATTGTAGAGATGAAGTCTCGCCAAGTTGCCCAGGCTCTTCTTGAACCCGTGAGCTCAGGCAGTCCACTCACCTCGGCCTCCCAAAGTGCTGGGATTACTGACTGAGCCACTGAGCCTGGCCTTCTTTTACTTTTAAACTTTTATCTTGAAATAAGTTCAAACATATACAAAAGTTATGAAAACAGTATAGAGAACTCCTGTATACCTTTTACACAGATTCACTAACTTGAAAAAGTTTTTTGCTACATTTATCTTTTTTTTTTTGAGTTGGAATCTCACTCTGTCGCCCAGACTGGAGTGCAGTGGCCGCTCCCGGCCACCGCAGCCTCGACCTACTGGGCTCCGGCGATCCTTCCGAGTAGCCAGAATTACAGGCATGCGCTACCACGCCTGGCTGATTTTTTTTTTGACTTATTGTAGAGATGAGGTCTCGCTGCCCAGGTGGGTCTCGAACCTGTGGGCTCAGGCAATCCACTCACCTTATCATTCTTTTTATATCTGCTATTATTTTCTGAGTCATTTCAGAAAACCACTTCATTCCTCTTTACCTCTTACTTCTTCACTGTTTATTTCCTAAGAAAAATGATATTTTTTTATATAACCATAGTGCAGTTATCAAATTTAACATGGGTATAGTACTTTATATCTAGTTTAAGTCTATGTTTCAGTGTTGTCTGTTATCCCAGTAATGTTCTTTGTAGCTTATTTTCTCTAATAGTGAGTGGTCACATGTTGCATTTGGCAGATGAGTCTCCTTTAATCTGGAGAAGTTGTTTACTGTTTTGTTTTTTTTTGTCTTCTATCCCATTTTTGAATAATCAAGATTATTTTGTAGAATGTTTCAAATTTTTTGTTTGATGTTTCTTCACTATTAGACTCAGCTTAAAAATTATCTGTAGAATGCTATATAAGTGATCCCTTTTAGGGTGTTTGCTTCCTAGTTTATTGAGTTCTGATCTTCCCTTTATTTTCTCTCTTAAACTCTTTTTTGACTTTGCTTTTCTTTTTCTAATTTCTAAGATGAATGCCCAGGTCTCCAATACTCTACCTTTTTCTTTTCTAAACATAGGTGCACCTAAGTTTTGATATATGGTATTTTTTTTTTATCATTGAGTTCCAAATATTTTCTAATTTCTGCCGTCATTTCTACTTTAATCCATGTTCTGTTTGAAATTTATATTGCTTCATTTTCAAACAGGATTTTTTTGTAGTTAATTTGTATCTTAATTTCATTGGGGCCAGAGAACATACTTATAATTTTCTTTTTTTTTTTTTTAAGTTGCAGACTTTGTAATTTGTTGAGACTTGGTTTATGGTTCATCATATAAAGAACTTATAGTAGATTTTCTGTTTGTGCCTATGGGTCCTTTATCATACATATAGTTTACACATATTTTCTTCTAGTCTGTGTCCTGTCTTGTCCCTTGAAAGAGTATTTGGCAGATCCAACATTTTAGATTTTGATGAGGTCCAATTTATTTCTTTCATTACCTTTGTGGATTGTGCTTTTGGTATTGGTATCACATCTAAGAATTTCACCAAGCTCTGTGTCCTGAAGACTTTCTTCTAAAAATTTTATAGCTTTACATTTGTGTCTTTTTTGAGCTAATTTTTTATAAGGAGGTTTAGATTGAGGTTTCTTTTTTTGCCAGTGTTTTAGTACCATTTCTTGAAAGACCGTCCTTTTTCCATTGAATTGTTTTTACTTCTATGTCAACAGTCAGTTCGTTGTATGCAAGTGGGACTCTGTGCCTTGGTTCTGTTTTTTTTATCCATAGCTTCTGTGTGTCTGTCCCTGTCAGTATCACACCGTGTGCTGCACTGTAGCTTTATAGAATGTTTTAAAATGGGTAGACTGATTCTCCTCCTTTATTTTTTAAAAAATATCTTTTAGCCATTCTGGTTCCTTTGCCTTTCCATAGAAATATTAGAATAATCTTGTCTATAACTATAAAGTCCTTAATAGGATTTCGATAGGAATTGTGTTGAATTTTTGTATTAATTTGGGGGGAATTGACATCTTTATTGTGGTTAGTCTTTTAGATTATGAACATGGTACTTCATTTATTTGGATATAATTTGATCTCTTTCAGCAGTGTTTTATAGTTTTCAGCATGCAAATGTTAGATTTATTCCCAAGTATTTAATTTTTTTTGAGTGATTGTAAATGGTATAGTATTTCAAATTTTGGTTTCCACGGGTTTATTTCTAGTTTATATAGAAAGTTGTTGATTTTTGTATGTTTATCTTTTATCTTGTAACCTTGCAGAACTCACTTATTAGTTCTAAGAATGTTTTTATAGATTCCTTATAATCTTCTATATAGACAGTCATGTCATCTGCTATTTCCTTCTTTGTGATTTGTATGGCTTTTATTTTTCTTACCTTGCTTTGTGGAACTGCTTAGAATACATAGCATTGTGTGGAAGATCAGGGCAAGTGCGACACCCACCTTATTCCACCTCAGGCAGGAGCTGCCAGTATCTCACCATTAAATACCCTGTAAGCTGTGGCATTTTTAAAGATGCTCTTCATCTAAAACTATTTGTACATATTTTTTAGAAATCTTTCTTTTATTAAAAAACAAAGCAAAGCACTGGCAAGAGAATTGGCTTAATATATACA
This sequence comes from Carlito syrichta, assembly GCF_000164805.1. Lineage (NCBI taxonomy): Eukaryota > Metazoa > Chordata > Mammalia > Primates > Tarsiidae > Carlito > Carlito syrichta. The sequence continues at coordinate 180,549 of NW_007232330.1, forward strand.
ATTCCATCAGCTCCAGATGCAGGATCTGGAGCTGTAGCTTTGAGTGTCCTTATCATTGTGTTGATTCTGGAAGCCATGTGGAAGTCTCCTGAAAATGTCAGGATACATGCAGAATAGGCCTGCGAAGAATAAAGGAAGGGACAACTTTGGAAAGAAGATGGTTTTGGAAAGGAAGAACAATATCCATCCTTTTTGGCAGGAGAAAAATAGGGAAGGAAGAGTGAAATAGCGGTGGTAAAGATGACTTTTATTCTTAATTGGGAACTTAGGTCATTTGAGGGAGGCTGAGGTGAGCAGATTGCCTGAGCCCACAGGTTCGAGAACAGCCTGGACCACTTGGTGAGACCTCATCTCTACAATAAATCAAAAAATTAGCCGGGCATGGTAGCGCGCGCCTATAGTTCCGGCTACTTGGAAGGCTGAGGTGGAAGGATCGCCAGAGCTCAGTAGGTCGAGGCTGTGGTGGCCGGGCACTCCAGTCTGGGCAACAGAGTGAGACTCCAACTCATAAAAAAATAAAATAAAATAAAAAGATGACCTTTATTCTTAATTGGGAACTTAGGTCATTTGAGGGAGGCTGAGGTGAGCAGATTGCCTGAGCCCATAGGTTCGAGAACAGCCTGGACCACTTGGTGAGACCTCATCTCTACAATAAGTCAAAAAAATTAGTTGGATGTGGTGGCACACGCCTGTAGTTCCAGCTACTTGGAAGGTAGAAGGCTGAGGTAAAAGGATTGCCTGAGCCCAGCAGTTCAATGCTGGGGTAGCTGTGAGCATGATATTGCATTCCAGCCTTAGCGTTAGAGTGAGACTCCAACTCAAAAAAAAAAAAAAAAGAAAGTAGTACTTATGTGACCATATTAGCACAGATGAGGACTGAAAAAAATGGGAACATTTGGTCACGCTTTGGTAGAGATCAATAGTCATAAATCTGTATTGAATTTGGCATAAATTTATGGTGGTTTGTCCATCGGGAAAGAGCCTGAGTGATTATGGAGCTGGCTGTGGCATGGGGAGTTGTGGTGGGTTGGTCCTAAGGCCTTGTGAGTTGATGGGATTGTGGAGGGCAGAGGGTTAATTACTACCAATTTGATGTCTGCATTCGTGTGGTAGGGGCTGGTGCTTTTTCGCTGGTCCCTTCCTTAAGAAGGTGGGTGTTCTCACCACTATTTATAGCTAGGAACCCAAAGAGTATCTCTCATTATAGGTTGGGGCCAACCCAGAAGTTGAACTAAGGCCTCATGTGATGGCCCAGAGCCCATCTTCTGTGTTCCCTGGACTGGGAATGGAGACATGGCCTGAATGAGACCCCAGTTTGTGGTTTTTGAAGTGAAGTGGAAGCTCTTTGGTAAATGCGTGGTCCCCTCATCCTAGAGGGACATTGCCATGGAGATTATTGGGTTGAGAAGGTTGAGGTTCTATGTCCAGCATATTAGGTGACTTTCTAGTGTTCATAGAAGATCATCAGATGTTGGAAGAGACTGCACGGTGTCACTGCATCATCAAGGATGTGGCAGCTGGGCACTTACGGGGCAGTGCTAAGGATATAGGCAGTGTAGCAACAGGGTGTGGACTCTGAAGGGCCTTGTGTGTTTTGAAAGTGGTACTTACAGAGGGGTGCAGTGGCTCAAACCTGTAATCTCAGCATTTTGGGAGGCTGTGGTGAGCAGATTGTCTGGGCCCATAGGTTTGAGAACAGCCTGGGCAACTTGGCGAGACCTCATCTCTACAATAAGTCAAAAAATTAGCTGGATATGGTGGCACACACCTGTAGTTCCAGCTACTTGGAAGGCTGAGGTGGAAGGATCGCCTGAGCCCAGCAGGTCAACATTGGGGTGGCCGTGAGTGTGATACTGCACTCCAGCCTGAGTGTCGGAGTGAGACTCCAACTCAAAAAAAAAAAAAGAAAGTGGTACTTACGTGACCATATTACCACAGTACCATAGCAGTACTGTACTAGTTAGGTAATTGCCAAGAAATGTGGACTTTTTAGTATTCTCAGTCTCATCAGAGTGCTAAATACATTATTGAATAACTTTTTTTGGTTTTTTACAGGATTTGTTTTTACCAAATGGAACATGACAGCCAAATTTTGAATTTTACTTGTAATATACTCCTTTTCTTAAGGAAAATATTAAGAATATATTCAAAAATGTAGGTGGTAGTAGGAAAAACAACTGTGTTTAAAGGAGTTAAAACAGCTTAATCAAATGTAGTAGATACATTGTGATCATGTGGCTAAGCTAGCAAGACTGTCTTGGTGGGCTGTAATCAGTGTATATGGCCCTAAGGAACGTCTTACTGCCACATGGGATGAGAAGCGACCTGGAGATACTGTCACACTCTTCTTATTTAATAATTATCAGCTATACTGAGAAATTGTTATGAAAATTAAAAACGGCATCTTAGAGAATCAAATTGTACACTTAGCAACTAGGTAGGTCTTATTGCTTTAATTCTTAGTATTTGTGAATGTTTGCTGCTTTTTTATTTCCTAAATAACAAGCATGATAAATTCAGTGTTAACATTATTGCATGATGGCTCAAAGAGTAGAGCATATATAAAATTAGTTTAATTGCAGGAGGAAAATATTAGGAATAAATATTGCATTATAGATAGATTGTAAGTATTATTAATGAGTTGTAAATATTTTAGTGTATTTGTAAAACCTGTGAGTAGTAAGACTTATTTTAAAATTTTTATTCTTAAGGGTCTGAATGAATAGGCTTTAATTTCTTTATACTTTTTTTTTTTTTTTTTTGAGTTGGAGTCTCACTCTGTCACCCAGACTGGAGTGTAGTGGCCGCTCCCGGCCATCGCAGCCTCGACCTGCTGGGCTCCGGCGATCCTTCCGCCTCAGCCTTCCAAGTAGCTGGAATTACAGGCGTGCGGTACCCCACGCCTGGCTGATTTTTTGATTTACTGTAGAGATGAGGTCTCGCTGCCCAGGTGGGTCTCAAACCCGCAGGCTCAGGCAATCCACTCACCTCAGCCCCCCAAAAGGCGCAGGATTGCAGGCTGAGCCAACGAGCCTGGCTTTCTTTATATCTTAAGATCTGTTTTCTCTTTTTCGTTACTTGTTGAAAATTCCAATTTGAATACTTGGAAAAAATTTTTTTTGGAATCTCTCTTTTAAAATTTTGAATTTCTTTCATGCGAGTGAATATACCTTCCTGTAAACTGTTGTGAGGCACATTGGTATGTGTAGTTCTCTGATCTGGGTTGATGTCTTTCCCACGAGACTTACATTTCACTTGTTATCAAAAATCACTTTGTCCTTAGGAAAGTAGAACCACTGAATGGCATTTTTATAAGAAGGGAGAGGGGATGTCAGATGGCTGGGATTATTCCTAGTACTAATGGCCTCAACTGATCTGCAGACACCGGAGTATAGAAGCATGGGAAAGTGCTCATCTTTCAAGAAGACGTTAGCACTTTGTGGCTTTTAGCTTGGTGACCATAGGTACCTGCTGAATACAGTAATTGTCTAATTTTTTGGATGGAGGGAAGAAAGGAGGCTATAAGTTGTGGGAATTATATAATTATGACTAGTTAAAATTTTAGATAAGATCTTGATATTTAAATATTTTATTTACTGTTCGACCATGACTTTGACTGTGGGCATTTTGTGAAAAGCTTCTATAATCCTAAAACATTTTAAGAAAAAGTATAATTTTATTAGATTTAGTTTCAGTTGAACTTGATCTGAGGCAGTTTATATATAGGTGGGAAAGTGTTTCGCTGAATAATCAATAATTTAGAAAGAATTTAGCATACATAGAAATGTTGTGAAGTAAAGTTCCAGTTATTCTCGCTCAAGGCCATCTCTTTGGTTTTTCCTCTCATTTCTCAGTGTTTGCCAACATGTTTTACTCACACTACTTTGTCTTTAAAATTTTACTAGCATTTTTGTCCTGAGCTCTCCAACTTAATAAGGCTGACACACACTCTTTTGTACAAGTATTTTTTTTACTTTTATTTTTGGGGTATATGCCCTTTACTCTTAGCAGTAAAGTCATCTGAGAGCATTTTCTGTCTGCATCATCAAAGCCAGGGCAGCCCAGACTTGTCACACTGCACGCCTTTTGTGAGTGTATTTGTTCAGTTTTGTGAAGTAGCATGTGATTTGGTAGTGGCATCCTAATCACTACTGATTCTCTCTTTACACAATAATTAGTGATAACACTATTGTTTGTTAGCCGGTGTTAAGCACAGTGATGTGAATAACTTAAATGTGTCATGGAAATCTAGGAATCTTAGCTTTATTTACAAAAAGTTAGAGGAAAAATAAATAGAATGTTGGATATATGTGTTTTTAGCTCTGGGTATATATGATTTAGCATTTGTGGAGTGAAATTGTCAGGGCGAGTTAGTTCATCTAGTTACTAAAAATGGTGTGATGTTATGGTTTCTGTTCTAGTTTTGCATTTTTAGTGTTTTTTGTATGTGGAAGAATGTGTTAATGTTAGATAAATACCATAAAGTTCATATTTTCTAAATTTTATATGTATATTTTCAAATACTTAGCATTACCTATTCTCTTTTTCATCTTTGATTTGTCTGCCTTTTGAATATTATAACATCAGGTTAGATATTTATGTTTTGCAGAATAGAAATTAGTATCTGAACACATTCCTGAAGAACTTTGCTGCCTCTGAAATGCTAAAGAGAGATGTGTCTCTATAAAACCTGTAGTGCATCTGTGGCACTTGCTTATAGTGTGCTCTGTTTATACCAGCACTGTCCAGTAGCACTCACTTTAATAATGGAATATTCTAGATCTTTGATGTTCAATATGGCAGCCACTATCCAAGGTGACCGACCATTGAACCCTTTAGATGTGGCTAGTGTGACTGAGGAACTGGATTTTTAATGATACTTAATTTTAATTAATTGAAAGTAAAATTGTCATGTGTTCAGTGGAGGCTCCATTGGACAGTATGGGTCTGGATACTCTTTGTGCTAGAGCTAGTGCTGAGAATGGTGACCTTTTGAGTGGAGTGTTGGGAGACAGTAAAGACAGAAGTCATGGAAGGCTTCCCCTGTGGTGGTCTTGTGCTAAGGGTGTTGTGGTATGCACTCATCAGTACTTTGTAGATGAGTGAACAGAGACTTAGCCCACTTAGAGCTTCCCTAGGGTCACTTGCTGGCAATTATTTCCAAAAACATAACATTAAAGATCATGTTTTGTTCATTGTGTTCTGTTACTGGCTCACAAGTTTATTTTTTTCCCACCTCTGTTGAATGGCTGCTGTGCCATGTCCCAGGCTGAGGATAGGCAGTCCGTGAATAGGAGTAAAACCTGGCCTCTGACCGGACTCAGTGGCTCAGCCTGTAATCCCGCGCTTTGGGAGGCTGAGGTGAGTGGACTGCCTGAGCCCGTG
>NW_007232330.1:186133-213944 GCF_000164805.1 Carlito syrichta
AAAAACAAGAAAAAAAAACTGGCCTCTGACTGCCGTCAGCGTGGTGGGACGAGCACCACATTGAGGTGGAGGTTGAGATCCAGGCTCTGATTTCCACTCTACTATGAACTAGTTGTTTAGTCTTAGAGAAGTCACTTGCCTGCATTTTTGTCATATGTAAAATGTGGGAGTTTGGCATCGGTATAGTATAGTTACAGGTATCTGAGATGATAAAGTCTTGTGTAACATAAGTAGGATTTTGATAGCACTAGGAGTATGTGCTGTGACTGGATAAAAGAGCGTCACTGAGAGTTTCTGTTGGGAAGAGTAGGGAAGGAGTGCCCATGAGCCCTCCACTGTGAGGGCTGACAACAAGGAGAGAAGAAGGGTATCAAAAGGTCACAGTCTGCATGGATTCAGCAGGGTGGGGACTCTAGGGAAGGAGCCATGGGAGGGATTCAGCTGCACAATAAGGTGAGTAGTCTTTTGAAGCTTATTTTATTTGAAGCATTGTTTAATTTATGTTTCTTTCAAGCATAAACATGATACAATATTAGGGATAGTTTATTGAAATCTACTTTGCCATTCTCCTTTTCCCCATCATCAAAAGCAGTAGTGGTGAAAATACTTATTTTGACAATCTTAAATCACTTTGATAACACCCTGGTTTATAATTGTTGTGGATTCGAAAGTGTGCTTTGAGTCTGGAGATGTTTGGATTTATCATTTTAAAAGTGATGATGGCAGTGCTGAGAAATCTGTGTTCTTGCAAAATTGGGTCTTTGTCTGCTCCAGGTGAAGCTTGGGTGGGGGTAGGAGTGAGGTAGAGCCAACCTACTTGACTGTGCCCTTGGCAGGGCAGAAGCCCCATGGACAGAAAACTGCTCAAAGCAGCAGTGCTTGGCCGTCCTGCAGGTACCATGGAGTTGCCCACCTTGTGAAGGATGGATATCTTCTAAAGAGCTACTCTGTCCTTTCAGAGTGAAGATCTTCCTGACACAGCTGAGAATCATGTGAATATTCAGTAGGGATAGTACTGATTTCAGGTGGATCTCTCTCTCTCTCTCTCTCTCTCTCTCTCTCTCTCTCACTCACTTTCATACACACTTCATTATATGAAATGATGCCATGAGAGATTTATAAAGTAATGCACTAAGTTTCAATATTTGTAAAGTAATTTCTAAAGCATGATGTCAGTATGATTGGAGTAAATGTGTGGCACCCTAACAAGGCAGATACAGGAATTGTGCAGTGGAAGTTCTGACGTGTCAACCTCATTTTATGCTCATACTTTATACTATCATTTACGTGCAAAATTTAATGTTAACTTTTAAGCTTACTTTGTCACAAAAGTGAGGTTAGTAATTTTTGATTTGTACAACTGGCTTTCTCTTCTAGCCTTGAGTATGCTTAGAAGATGAGATTTAATAATTACCCTTAATAAACTGTTCTGAGTCTTTCTACATTTTGAAAATGTGAATTAAACCAAATTTTTAATACTGAAGTTTAAATTCATGACTATTTTGTGCTTAATAGAGATAAACTAGATACCTTTTCATCGTTTTCTGAAGTATTTTAAGACAAATGATCTCAGCCGGGTGTGGTGACTCACGCCTGTAATCCCAGCACCTTGGGAGGCAGAGACGAAAGAATTGCCTGAGTTTGCAGGTTTGACACCAGCCTGGGTGACATGGTGATACCTGGACTCTACAATAAATCAAAAAATTAGCTGGGCATGGTGGCACATGCCTGTAGTTCTAGCTACTTGGAGGGCTAAAGTGGAAGTATCTCCTGAGCCCAGCAGGTCAAGGCTGCAGTGGCCATGAGCAGCATGCTGCTGCACTCTAACCTGGGTGACAGAGTAAGACTCCAAAAAAAAGAAAAAAAAAGGAAAATGATCTCACTGGAAACTTTATACTCTCTACCTCAAAATAATGGTCTGGATTGCCCCGAAGGGGAAGAGTTGTACCTCCTGGAACCCAGACACTATTGGAAAGGTTCAATTTAGAATTAGAATATTTATTGCATAGATGGCGATAGCTATGTGAACATACAGTCAAGCTTTTGTTATCATTAGAATACCACATTAAGCATTGGTTCCTATTTAAATATTGAGTTGAGCTGTAAGTCTTAATCTTGTATTAGTTAATGCTACTGAAGAAGTCATCATTTAAGAGAGGAAATAAACATGATTAAAGAAGAGAGGGAACCATATCCTGGATGAATTGATATGTAAGGATCTTTATTATTGAATCACTGAGTGGTATATTAAGAATTTCCCATAACCTATAGCTATATCTTTTCTCAACATATGAAACACTGCTTCAGAATGTCAGTAGTTTTATTGTGCCAATAAGAGTGTCTAAACAGAAAGATAATTCCACTGGGGTTCTGGGAGACATTGTACATTTTTGTAAGACTCAGCATTTTTATGTCAAATTTAAATCTTATAGCTGACCTATTTTAAAAAGAACCCCACAGATTAGCATTAGGTATGCTGTTAGTGTCTGCTAAATACCGAAACAATCAATATTGACTCTAAATATGTAGAATTAGTTTAAACTTTATTAAGAAAGCAAAAAAGTGTACACAATATCTATCTTTTGTTTCACGCAGTTGCTGTGATTGGCTGATAAATATTTGTCAGAGAAAGAAAGAAATGAAAGCTCGCACAGTATGGCTTGGATGTCCTGAAAAGTGTGAAGAAAAACATCCCAGGAATTCTATAAAAAATCAAAAATACAATGTATTTACCTTTATACCTGGGGTAAGACCATTGCATTCTTGGAGACGGGTTGTATGTCAGAGATTGCTGGCTTCCTTTTCTTGATGATGGAGCCTGTGGAGACTCTGACTTAATTATTAAATGGTGTCACATCCAAATCAGTGTCCTTTAGCTTTTAAACCTTCTCTCTTTCCAATAACTGTTAAGTAATTAATATGCATTTTTAAAGGCTACATCATATAGTTCAACTCAAGAACATTTATAATTTGGTTATTCCCTTCAGTTCTTGATAAACATTTATTTTATTGTAGATATATAATTTATAATTAATGAAATAAAGTTAATTTGAAATTATCAGAATGTACGTTATCAGTTTTGTTTGGGAATTTGTATGGAGATAAACGTGGAATGTAATACTTAAAACCAAGAGATTTCATAAAGAAAGTAAAACAATTTTGTAAAACACTTTTTACACAAAAATGACACAGCAACAAGAATAAATATTTATTTATAGATATCTTTGTACTTCACATTATAAATCTCAGGCCTTGTTATATTGTTATGTCATTAGTTTTCTTTAATTGGATAGTATGCTAAAGTTAAATACTGTAGTTTAAATATTTTATTACTCTTTTGTTAGTGGTACTACTGGCTTAAATTACAAAACTGAATTCATATGTGTTCAGGATAATTGAGTAATTTTTGCTTTTTGAATGTTTTCCTTATTTTAATAGACAGGTTTATTTACCTTCTAAAGGCAAAGGAACCTGGTTGTGATTATATTTCTATATAAAAATTTTTGGCATGTTTTAGGTGTTGGCTTTTATTTGCAAGAAAAGCTCTCGATTACATGGAGTGAGGGCTGCTTTATCTTGTGTATTTTAATTTAAATAACCATGCTGACTTTATATTGGGCATTGATTACCCTCCTCCACCTGTCCCCATCCATTCAATGATTGGCAAATGTGTGATATCTAATGTGCTTCTTTATTAAAAAACACAAAACTAATGGCTCCATAATTAAAAGACTGATCTTTTGTCAGGATAATAAAATGTAAACTGTCTTTCAGGGAGATAAATATTCTCATCTTTATTGAATGAAGGCACTATTTCCTGCTTGGGTTTAAATTATTAAATACTCACAGATTGGCTAGCAGTGTACATTTCCCTAAAGGTCACCAAGTTCATTCAGGAGACAGTCAAGTATTGATCACAGTGGTTTAAAGCCAGCAATGTGGCTTAACTGTGATCAGTGCAAGTTCACACAGCCAGCCTAGATTGACTGCATTCTGGAAATACCTGTGGATGTGACTGTACAGTGATTTCCATGTGATTTTTCTTCTTAGATTGTCTCTGAGATTAGTCTTTTCATCTAAAATATAGTATTTTAGAAACATTTGGTAATTACACAGTAGGAATTCTATGCCATTTTTACCACAAATGGCAATTTCTGAATTGCTAATAGATATAATTTATGCTAACTGAGATTTTAAAGAAATCACTAAGGAAAAAGAGCTTTCTTTCCTGCTGAGATTAATTTATGAAATAATTCAAAACATTTTTAGACAGTAATTGAACATGATTATGAATATAAACATGTTAACAACGTAGCTGATTTTTTAGTCACATGCATAACTGTATGATGATGCAGATAGCCTCATTATTTAAAAACGGATGCCAGACTCTTTAAGTCAACAATAAATACTTAATCCATTGCTCTGCTCTTATTGAAAACTCCATACCTTCTAAGTGACATAAAAACAGCATCCAGAGATTTTGATTTGTAAGTTGCAGGCTTGCAAGTTTGATTATAATTGTAGCATGCTGTTTAAATTATTCTCATCTATAAACGTAAGTCTTGTTCCAGTTTGATTTTCAAGTCTCATAACTTGAGATATTTGTAAATAGAGATCAATTAATGTATTAGATCTTGAATTTTCTTCCCTAAAGATAACTATTTGGGCCAGGCGCAGTGGCTCAAACCTGTAATTGTAGCACTTTGGGAGGCCAAGAAGAGAGAATTCCCTGAGCCCAGTGGTTCAAGACTAGCCTGGGCAACTTAGTGGGACCTTATCTCTACAATAAATCAAAAAATTAGTCAGGTGTGGTAGCGCACGCCTGTAGTTCCAGCTCCTTAGAAGGCTGAGGCGGAAGGATTGTCTGAACCAGCAGGTCGAGGCTGTGATGGCTGTGAATGTGCCACTGCAGTCCAGCCTGGATGATTGAGTGAGACTCCAACACACACCACACACACACACACGATAGCTATTTGGTTTAAAAAACAAAACAAAAAAATTCAGTATTGACATTCTTATAATTGTATTAAATGATGAAATTTTTTTTTTTGAGTTGGAGTCTCCCTCTGTTACCCAGACTGGAGTGCATTGGCTGCTCCCGGCCACTGCAGCCTCGACCTTCTGCGCTCTGGCGATCCTTCCGCCTCAGCCTTCCAAGTAGCTGGAACTACAAGCACGCACTACCATGCCCGGCTAGTATGATGAAATTTATATTTGAAAATATTATTAAAGGTCAGCTACCAAAAGACTATAAAGAAGAATTAGAGTTGGGCACGGTGGCTCACACCTGTAATCCCAGCACTTTGGGAGGCGAGGCGAGAGGATTGCTTGAGCCCATGGGTTCGAGACCAGTCTGGGCAACTTGGCGAGACTTGTCTCTACAATAAAAAAAAAAAAAAATTACCCGGGCTCGGTGGCTCAGCCTGTAATCCCGGGCCTTTGGGAGGCTGAGGTGAGTGGATTGCCTGAGCCCGCGGGTTCGAGACCCGCCTGGACAGGCGAGACCTCATCTCTACAATAAATCAAAAAAATTAGCCGGGCGTGGTTGTGCGCACCTGTAATTCTGGCTACTCGAAAGGCTGAGATGGAAGGATCGCCGGAGCCCAGCAGGTCGAGGCTGCGGTGGCCAGGAGCGGCCACTGCACTCCAGTCTGGGCGACAGAGTGAGACTCCAACTCAAAAAAAAAAAAAAATTAGCCAGGTGTGGTGGCGAGTACCGGTGGTTCCAACAACTTGGAAAGCTGAGGTGGAAAGATCACCTGAGCCCAGCAAGTTGAGGCTGCAGTGTTTGTGAGCATGCTGCAGCACTCCCGCCTGGGCGACAGAGTGACAACCTACTCAAAAAATAAATAAATAGTTAGCTGTCTTCCTGAAAATTGGTCTGAAATTACGTATTTTCTTAATTTTATCTTTTAAAAAAAATGTTCTGAGGGACCTAAATACTCACAGGAGATTAAGACAGTCTCTCATGAAGTCACACCTGTGCACATCTGGCTTCTTTCTCAGTGTTTATAAAGCTACCTTGATGTCCTTGTTAAAAATAAGTGGCTAGTATATTTTATTTATTTATTCTTTTGTTTCATAAATGTAAGGTTAATATGACTTTTCTACTGTAAGATTTTTCTGAGTTACTATCAAGTTATACATTTGTCTATTTACTGACTTGCTGACATTGGGGAAGTTTTGCTATCTCAGTTGCTTTGATGTGCATAGAAGACTTATAGATGCGTGTGGAAAACTGGAAAATTTCCTACAAGAAAACTTAAAACCTTTCAGGAGGACACTTTTTACATAATTGAAAATTCTAATTGTCTTGTTTTTCAGTTTATTTTAAGTAAAACTTGGGGACCACTTTACCTTTTTTTACATGCAGTATAGCTAATAGAAAGCTAATGTCAGAATCAATAAATTTAATGTGAATCAGCATATTCTCACTTCTTGATGTGAATGTAGTTACATGTTGTGCTGATTTTAATTATTTGAGGTATTAAAAATTGTTCTTGAAGGGATTGTGTTAATTTTCTCTTTTCCTTTTTAGGTTTTATATGAACAATTCAAGTTTTTCTTGAATCTCTATTTTCTGATAGTATCCTGCTCACAGTTTGTACCAGCATTGAAAATAGGCTATCTCTACACCTACTGGGCTCCTCTGGTAAAAGAAAAGACTTTCTAACATTAAGTTAAATTATTAATTATTTAGAATATAGTTTTAAGAGTTGAGATGGTTAAAAGATAAATTGACCACACTTTAAAAACATGGTATTATTGCTGTGTATCACTGAACTTTGTTGAAAGATTTTGCTGAGTTCCATGACTTCAGTCCTTCTGAATTCCGTGGGAGGTGTGATGGCAATACCGCTTGTAGCACTGCTGGGACCTGTTTGTTTTCTTAGCTGGAAAAGTTACCAAATGCTCTGGCTGATACAAGGGTGTCAGCTGGGCTTTCTGCACCTGTTATAAGGGTGACAGCCATCTCCCAGCTCAGCTCCCCAGTGTGGGATGGGGCTTTTGGGAGTGAGGCTGGCCAGAGTTGTGGGTTCACTTCACTGCTTATTTTCCTTGCACCAGACTGGGGGTGAATGGTCTTAAGGATCTGAGTGGAGTACACAGCATTTCTGGTTGACAACTCAGTATATAAAGTTTTTTTAGAGACCAAGGAATATTTCCATTTCAAACATATACTCTGTTTTAAGCCATTGGTTAATCATTTTCATTAATTTTCAGCTTGTATAGATAAGATGTATGACTTCTTTCCTCCTCTTATCTAGAAAAATGTACTACTTCCTTTTTGGATTTGCTCCCAGATGACCAGAGGAATCTGGTCAGGAAACATAGTGAGTAAGAGGACTCCTTCCAGGGAGTAGATGCAGTCTCAGGCCTCCACCCGAGCATGGCCTTCAGCATGCAGAGCTCAGCATTGGCTCCTGAGGGTGCCTCTTTGGCTTGTGCAGACCCTGTCCCCTAACTAGAGACTTTCAGATGAAGCAGGAGGAAAGGAAGAGTTAGAAGCCTGTTTTCAGGATAAGCCTAGTCAGCCTCTCCTGTTCATCCTGTTTCACTGTGGTATTCATCCACTGTCAGTGTAGATGGACACCTGTGTTGTAATAGTACTCATCCCTATCAGTGTAGGTGCACAACTGTATCACTGTGGTACTCATCCTTATAAGAGTAGACACACACCTTTATTGCTGTGGTACTCATCCCTGTTAGCGTAGATACACTGTTATTATCCACTGTTAGTGTAGATCCACACCAGTAGTGATATGGTACTCTTCCACTGTCTGTATTACTATGTACTCATTCCTATTAGTGTAGATGAATGCCTGTCTCACTATGGTACTCATCCCTGTTAGTGTAGATGCACACCTGTTTTGCTGTGGTACTCATCCCTGTTAATGTAGACACACACCTGTACTGCTATGTACTCATTCACTGTTAGTGTAAATACATACCTATATTGCTGTGACACTGCACTCATTTGTCAGTGTTGACACACACCTGTATCGATGTGGTACTCATCCCTGTTAGTGTAGATGCACACCTGTATTGCTGTGGTAGTCATTCCACTGTTAGTGCAGATGCATGCCTATATTGCTGTGGCACCGCACTCATCTACTGCCATTATAGACACGTACCTTTATTGATGTGGTACTCATCCCTGTTAGTGTAGATGCACACCTGTATTGATGTGGTACTCATCCACTGTCAGTATAGACACATGTCTGTATTGCCATAGTATTCATCCTGGTTAGTGTAGACGCATGCTTGCATTGCTGTGGTACTCATCCACTATTAGCACGCCTGTATCGCCATGGTATTTATCCACTGTTAGTGTAGACATACCTCATTATGTCTGGGGCCTGTAGTAACATGTGATCTTTATATGCATATTTATGTTTTTGCCATCTTTTCTCAGCTTGCTCTCTAAGGTTCTGTAATGTTGTGCAAGGAAATGGTGTCTGTTAACATTTTCAGACTCCTAGTAGCCAAAACCTGCCATCGGAACCTCTCTTGTCCACTAATTTTAAAGAAAACAAATTAATTCAAACTTATTCCTCTACTCTCTAACTAAAATTGGGAATTATTTTGAAAACTGGATAGCTTAATTAATACTTTTTTCAATATTTTCAGCAATTTATTAGCTTCAGCTCTGAACTGATTTCTGTTATTTTCCCCATATAATAGAAAACTGAAAATAAGGTGATTTCATGACATGATCGTGTCAGAATGAAGATCAGTTTTCGGATTTCATTAGTTATTCACAGCAAAACTTGTGCAATCAGAGTAACAAAATATATTGTAATTCTTCTATTAAAATTAATAGGATGAAAGAGATCTCTCCATGCAAAAGATTTTTAGATAAAGAAAAATATGGCTTTAAGAACTTTTGACACTGTATTTTCCATATAAAACGTTATCCTGGTACTTTGTTAATATATAATTGGCAGGCAGATAGGCTGTATAGGTGAGAAATCAATCTATGAGGACTCTGATTTTTCAGACTGATTTTAAAATCTTTCCTTTTATTTGCCCTTTTTTTGTGAGTGTCTCTGCATTGGAGGTGTGAACCAAGTAAGAAAAGGAAAAAGAAAACCCTAAAATACTTGGGACTCTACTTTCCAGGAAAGCCAGTAGTAGTGAGCTGTGTGACCTTGATAACATTCCCTGTTCTCTTTGTGTCTCACTGTGCTTATCTGTAAAGTAGGGGTGAAGGTACACAGCTTGTAAGGCTTTTGTGACATATTAAAGAGATAACTCACTTAAGACACGTGGAAAAATGTATGGCATATGATAAGCCCTCAAAGGTAAACTGATAATTTACTAGTAGAATTTTTTGCCTTTTTACAAAAATTTATGTTGTTTTAGCACTTCATCCACCTGGCTCTTGGATTATCTGGAGAAATAGGAGAAAGGCTGTGCACAGATCACATGAGAAACCCATGCTGTCCAGGCTGACTAAAACACTCATGCACAAATACTGCTGTTGCCAGGGTGACAGTACCTTATGACCTTTCTTGTTTCTAGTTTGTCTTTTCTAGGGAACAGTGCTTTAGGTTACATCTCTGACCTGGTTGTTACTGTGGTAATGGGAAGCCTCGGCTGCCCCTGTGGTAATACTTGGTTGTCCAAATCTTCCATAAACCACCAATCTAATGATTCAGCTAGGAACTCAAAAGATCTAAACACTTATGGTAGGGGCTCGTTTGTTGTAGATTCTGGTCGTTAGGATAGAGATAGTGGCATCAACTTTCCTTTCCTTCCTTCTATTTTCTGTTCCTAGGCTGGCCATTGGGTGTTTTTCCCAGCTAGATATGCTGGAGATGGATGTGAGGGTGGTAACACTTCTTGGCTGTTACTGACTTGAAAGTGTGTTGTAAAGCAGCTTCATGTTCTAGCAGTCTTTGCCTGTAACCAGGGTTCTGTTTCCTCACACATTCACAACTGGCAGATTTTTTACTTTCTTAATACTGAGAGTGGGTGAAAATGAAAAAAATCTGAAGCTGGTTGCCACAAACTTCTGTTGTTAAGCACAAGTGAAATGGTCTTTCTAAATTGTCACCTTTTTCACAATACAGCGGAAAGTTGCAGACATATCCAGTATTTGACTCAGATACCACTCTGACTAGCATTCCATACTTTGTATTTCTATTTGGATTATAAACCTGCAAAGACAGTCTTCCATAATGAGGTAAATTCATGTCAACAGCAACCAGGAACAGAATTTGGAATGATGTAAATTCACATCAGTGGTAATCAAGAAGAGAACTTGGAATGACGTGAATTCACGTCAGTGGTCGCGAATGAGTTCAGAGTGTTTAACTCCTGTTTTCAGATGTTGGGACCTAGCCCCCTTTATTACATCTTCTTTACTATTACTCCATTAGGACCAGGGACTTATTTCCACAGACTCTTTGAGTTCTTAGGAACTAGCACATTTTTGTGGTTTATAATTAATCAATTCATAGTTAACTTTTTAAATCTTTAAGCCATAGGTTTAAAGTGGTAAAGATTAGAGTCACCTGAAGAGTTTAAATAACATTATGTCTGGGGTCTCTTTCCGTAGAGAGTAGAGGTAAATGTATACATTTCATGTAGGGCAGGGATCCCCAACCCCAGGCCGTGGACTGGTACTGGTTAATAGTTAGGAACTGGGGTAGGAACCGGGCCACATAGCAGGAGGGTGAGCAGCAGCAAGTGGAGCTCCATCTCTGTCCGATCAGGGGTGGCATTAGAGCACAAACCCAGTGGTAAACTGCACATGTAAGGGATCTGGGTTGCGTGCTCCTTATGAGAATCTAATACCTGAACCCTCCCTCTCCTCATGAAAAAATTGTCTTCCACAAAGCCAGTCCTTGATGCCAAAACGGTTGGGAACAACTGATGTAGGGCCTGAGCAAATCTGTGTTGCAGAAAGTCTTCCCAGGTGGTTACAATGTGCTTACCTGACTAAAAAGCATTCCTTTAAAATACTGTCTACCATATATAAATAAAATGTGCTTGGTAATTGCTCTCATTCTCTTGTCTCTCGTGTGAGTCAGTTGCAAATAGAGCTTTAAGAAATTACCTCTACATCTTGAACATAAGTCTTAACAGTAAATATTCTCTTATGTGGGAATGGCTGCAGAGAATTGTATTTTCTGGATATGAAGATGCATATTTTTTGTGTTACTGAAACTGAACTATGACTTATAACAACGTGTATATTTACGGTGGTATTGTCTACCCACTCAAAAAAATTGCTAAAATAATATTGACTTATCTTAAAACCAGTGACATCTTTACATCAAGGAAATATAGTATTTCATAACATGACTATACTATGAATTTCTTACTTGAGGACATTCAGGTTATTTCTAGTTTTTCATAATCATGTTGGGACCCTTGATGACTTATTTTAGAGTAAGTATCTAGGAGTGAAGCTGCTTGATTAAGTATGTGCAAATTGTAAGAATTAAAACTTTTTTTCTGGATATCTGCTTCTTTGACTTTTCAAATTTGTTTGCTTTGTTTTTCCTTTACTAATGCTAGTCCTAATAAAATGGTAAATTTATAATCAAACTTTTATTTGTCTCTAACTAATAGATTCTTTGATAATCACTTTTATTTGTATTTCATTCTTCATTCTATTATGGAGACATTTTATCACAATATAAAAATCTCGTTCTTAAAATTTTCAGCTTCACACAACTAACATTACTCTTAGTTATAAAAGACTGAATGCTTTCCTTTTAAGATCAGGAGCAAGGATTTCTATTCAACATTTATTGAAGGTTAAGTAAAGAGGACAGTTAGGCAAGAAAAAAATAAAAGGCATCTAGGTGGAAAGGAAGAAGAAAATCTGTCTTTCTCTAGTCACAAATGAAATGATCTTGTTTATAGGAAAACTTAAAGAATCTACAAACAGAAATACTGGAACTAAATATCAAGGTTGCAGGACACAAGATTTTTATTTCAGCTGGGCTCGATGGCTTAGCCTGTAATCCCACGCCTTTGGGAGGCTGAGGTGAGTGGATTGCCTGAGGAACTTGGCGAGACCTCATCTCTACAATAAATCAAAAAATTAGCTGGGCGTGGTAGCGCATGCCTGTGATTCTGGCTACTTGGAAGACTGAGGCGGAAGGATCGCCGGAGCCCAGCAGGTCGAGGCTGCGGTGGCTGGGAGCGGCCACTACACTCCAGTCTGGGTGACAGAGTGAGACTCCAACTCAAAAAAAAAAGAAAGATTTTTATTTCTAGACACTAGCAATGACCATCCAAAAATGAAATCAGGGTAACAATTCCACGTAAGATAGCATCAGAAAGAAAAAAATACTTAGGAATAAATTTAGCTGAAGTGTGAGACTGAAAACTACAAAACAATTTTGAAAAAAATTAAAGATCTCAGCAAATGGAGAGTCATTTTATGTTCATGAATTGAAAGGCTTACATTGTTAAGATGGCAGTAATTAACAAATTAATCTATAAATTCAGTCTAATTCCTACCAGAATCCCAGCTAGTTTATTTTTATTTTATTTTATTATTTGCAGAAATTGACAAACTGACCCTAAAATTGATATGAAAATGCAAGAGTCTCAGAGTAACCAATACATCATAGGAAAAAAAAAGATCAAAGTCGGAGGACTTACACTTCCCCATTTCTAAATTTATTACAAGACAGCATGGTACTGACATTTGGGTATATGAATCAATGGAATATAATTGAGAATCTAAAAATAAACCTTTAGATTTATGACAAAGTGATTTTTGACAAGGGCATCTGGACAGTTCAATGAAGCGAGAGCAGTTTTTTCAAGAAATGATGCTGGGAAAACTGGATATCTACATGAAAAAGAATGAATTTAGACCTTTACCTATGTACAAAAAGTAATTTAAAGTGGATCATAGACCTAAATATAAGAGCTAAAACTAAAATACCAAGAAGAAAATGTAGAGGTAAATCTTTGTGGCCTTGGCCCAAGAGACAAGAGAAAAAAAATACATAAATTGAATTTTATTATAATTAAAAGCTTGGGAATATCAGAGGACTCCATCAACAAAGTAAGAAGTTAACCTAGAATGGGAGAAAATATATGTAAGACCATATTTACAAATCACATATTTAACAGGGTGTTTGTATCCAGATTAAATAATGAACTCTTACACCTGAACAAGTAACATCTCAAAGCTAAATCAAAGTAGGTGAGGAATCTGAATAGATATTTATCCAAAGAAGATATACAAATGACTAATAAATACATGAAAAGTTGCTCAGCATCATTAGTTACTAGAGGACTGCAAATTAAAACCATGTTGTAGTATTTCACACCCATTAGGATGACTACTACCAAAGGGGCAGAGAGTAACAAGTGTTGTTGAGGATGTGGAGAAATGGGAACACTCATTCATTGCTGGTTGGAATGTGAAGTGTTAGCACCACTTTGGAGAACATTTTGGCAGATTCTTAAAATACTAACCATAGAGTTACCATATAATCCAGCATAGAGGCAAATCCATGGAGATAGAAAGTAGATAGTTGTTGCCAGAAGCTGAAAGAGGCGGGGAACGGGAGTTTCTTTTGAGGGTGATGAAAATATTCTAAAATCAGATGATGGTGATGATTATACAACTTTGAATGTACTAAACAATGAGTTGTGTACTTTTAAAGTGTTAATTTTATGATATGTAAATTACATACCCACAAAGCTGTTTTAAAAAAGAATACAGTGTGGCTTGAAGGACCTGGGTGAGCATCTTCTGCCCATCAGCAGTTGTCTTCGGTGGAGACCGTACAAATATGTGGATGTGCTGTGTACACCTGCCTTCTTTGCAAGTGGGGCACATCAACCATTGTTCATGGACTTTTTCAGTGAGTCCAAGAGTGGCTTTAGGATACTTCTCAACACAGTTCTTCTGGTAACCCCTGGAAACACATGGGCAAAGATCAGATGAGAGACATCCTGGTGTTGGGGAGATTACTATTAGTGCCCTGGAGCTGGAGGGCCCAGCAGTCTCCAGTGGGAGACAAGGTTAGAGGCCTGTTCATTCTTAGGTTGGGGGCTTGGAGCATTGCACTTCAGTGAAAGGAGCATACAAGATGGGGAGCTCTCTAAGGCTCCCCATCCCTGGAGGATTATTTTGAGCAGAGTAAAGCTGGGGAAGGGGTTGCTGACCCAGTGTGGTGGTGGAGGGAGAGCTGAAGTGAGCCTGGGTCCGACTCACAGGCTACACAAAGTGGTCAGGCTGTAGGGAGCATAGTCCACAGTTGGAGGAAGGAGTTGCAGCATCGTTTACAGGTGATTAGTGAGAGGCATATAGAATCGCACCATCTATTGGCTGAGGCCAGCATTTGGAGTAACTCCTTAAGGGATTGCACAGGCCATCAGAAAGGCAGTTGAGGGTGTGGTGTCCAGGAAACCAAGGGATGGAAAATTAGAAGGAGGGGCTGGTGAACAGTGGTGATGCACTCAGGGACTGGACATATTTTTAGATGATCCCCCTCATTTCAGAAGTTTGGGTCGAGGTGCAGTGAAAGGAAATTGTGGCAAGTGGAGGAGTAAACGAGAAGTGAAAACGTTTTGATGGTGCAAACTGGACCAAAGGAAGACACTTGGTGTATATAGGGAGAGGGAGAGAGGGTTGTAGGACCAGGGAGGCTGAATAAGGGGGATTGAGAGTGACAGAAGCACACACAGACTATGTGGCTGAAGAGAGATGGTGTAGGTGCCTTGCGAAAAGGGGTGGGAGATGGAGGCTGTCAGGTTGATGCCTGACATCTGAGTCATGCCAGTTGAAGGGCTTCTGAAGTAGCATACTTGAGAAAAAACCGTTTTGGTAAATATAAGAAACACTTTCTCCAGCAGCACACTTAATTTAGCCTGTTGATTATTCAGAAAAAAGCTGAAATAAAAATGATTGTTGTCCTTACAGTGGAGTCATCCAGTGTCCTATTACTTACAGTGTAGACTGAAGCTAGGGCATCACTAATAAGTCTGTTGTAGAGGTTTCTTTATTTAATCATGGGGAGATTGACTTGAAGAACATTCCTGTAATATCAGAAAATACAAATGCCACTTTTAAAAACAAAGGATGTTAACCCACATGTTAGTGGTATAACAAGCATTATAATAGATATATACTTTTAGGGATATATACTTTTTTATAGATAGCATCAAGTTTTTACTTAAAAAGAAAACACATAATCTATACTCTCTAATGCAGTCGTATAAAAATTGATCAGTATTGGTGTCATATCTAGGAATTGTTTTATGTTTCTGAGTGCTTTTATTCTATATGAAAAATTTAAGCGTGAGATTTTTATGTCAGTCATTGTAAATTTTACATTTGAATGCCTAAGTGTTCTAAATTTGATTCATGGGTTTATTGAAGAATGTCAATTTCATTTTCTTTTGATTATAAGTATTTTCTGATGTTTAGCTTGAAGTACATATTATGTGAATTTAAAACTTTTTTGAGGGGTCTACTAAGAGTTTTAAATCTTTTACAATGAATTATATTCCTTTTGTAATGTCTCAGTATTACTTTTTGTCTTGTTTTCTGTTTTCATTTATTTTATGTTTTAGAGAGCAATGTAAATTAAGGGGAAGAAGTAAAACTAAGTAATAAAGAATTTCCCTTTTTTTGTTAAAGTTTAGATTTCTAAAATATTTTATCTTGTTTTATAGGGATTTGTCTTGGCTGTCACTATCACACGAGAAGCAATTGATGAATTTCGACGTTACCAGCGAGACAAGGAGGTGAATTCCCAACTATATAGCAAGCTTACAGTAAGAGGTTAGTGCTTTTAATTCTATTTAGTATTTGCATAATGTAATGATAATTTTATAGTTAGCATAACAAATGAAAGAAAACATGCTTTAATTCTGTTATTGCAAAAAGTATCACGTGATCATGTATGATATCTAATTAATTTCCTTAAAATATATGATGCATGCAGTTTCAAGGTTAGATTTTTGTTCATTTTCTAGATGCTTGGATATATGTGTGTATATAATATTTATATGTGTGAATTTTATATTTACATATTTATATACATACATACACATAAGCGTATGCAAATATATTAATCATTAGGTTAATTAGACACATGTGAAACTCACCTGGTGTACACACATATTTTCTGTGAAGCCTGATAACCCTTTATCTAAAATCTGTCTTTGCATTATATTTAAACACACTCAAAAAGTTCAAATGTCTATACCTTGGCATTAAACTGTACTTAAGTAAAAAGGCCTTTGAACAACAGAAATAAATGTAGTGATCCAGTATGGAAACTGATGCATGTATGTTTCTCCTTGACCTTTATTCAGGGCTTTATCTTTGCTTAACTTATAAAGAACTTGCTTGTCTGATTCTTTATAATAGAAAAAGAAGCAGCATATTAGGAAGAGAATGGGGGAACCTTTTACTAATAGACATATGACAATAAAAAAGTGACCATGAAACCTTGGCATTGAGGGAGACACTGCAAAATAAATGGGTGTTCATAACGACCCAGTCTGTTTAAAATATGAAGGTTAGAGAGGATTTTGTATCTTCTGTGTTTAAGTGGACATGTACAATGAATTATTTACTTGAAAAAACCCCTTCAAAATTATTTATTTTTAACAGCTATGTTTCACTTAACATAAAATTAATCCATTTAAAGTATGTGATTCAGTGTTTTTTGGTGTGTTTATACAGTTGTGCAGCCATCGGCATCACCGTCATCAAATTTTAGAATATTTTTAACATTCTCAGAAGAAACCCTGATTATATTAGCAGTCGTTCCTCAATCTTGCCCTTTCCCTCTTCTGCTCCAGCCTCAGGCTACCCCTATTCTATATTCTGTTTCTGTGGTTTTGCCTACTTTGGACATTTTATATAAGTGGATTATGCAATATGTGGTCTTCTTTCACTTGGCATGTTTTCAGGGTTCATTCTGTAATAGAGTTTATTATTACTTTATTTCTTTTGCTATTAAAAAATGCTCCCATGTATAATACTTCACATTTTGTTTATCTGTTCATCAGTGGATTGACATTTGAGTTGTCTACTTTGTAACTGTTGTGAGTCATGCTGCTCTGAACATTAATGTCCAAACTTTTGTGTGAATATTGTTTTCATTTATCTTGGATATATACATAGAAGTGAAATTTCTAGATTATGTAACTCTATGGTTAGTATTTTAAAGAACTGCCAACCAACTTTCCTAATTGACTGTATCATTTTACATTCCCTCCAACAATGTGTGAGGTTTCCAATTTCTCTACATTCTTGCCAACGCTTTATTACTACCTTTTTGATTGTAGCCACTACTTTTTGACTACAGTGAGTGTGAAGCAGGATTTCATAATGGTTTTGGTTTATTTTTATTTTTATTTTTTTGAGTTGGAGTCTCACTATGTCGCTCAGACCGGAGTGCAGTGGCCGTTCCTGGCCACCGCAACCTCGACCTGCTGGACTCCGGCGATCCTTCCGCCTCAGTCTTCCAAGTAGCTGGAACTACAGGCGTGCGCTACCACGCCTGTCTAACTTTTTGATTTATTGTAGAAATGAGGTCTCACCAAGTTGCCCAGGAGGGTCTCTAGCCCGCGGGCTCAGGCAATCCACTGACCTTGGCCTCCCAAAACATGGGGTTACAGGCTGAGCCACCAAGCCTGGTGGTTTATATTTTTTAATGACTAATGATCTTGAACATATTTTTATGTACTTACTAGCCATTTGTATATCTTCCCTGGGTAAATGTCTACTTAGATCCTTCACCAACTTTTTAACTGTTTTTTTTTTTTTTTGCCTTTTAGTTGTTGAGTTGTAAGAGTTCTGTTGATAGTCTGGATTCAAGTCCTTTGTCAGTTATATTATTGCGGATATTTTCTTCCATTCTGTGGGTTGTATTTTCACTTTCTGGATGGCATCCTCTGACGCATAAACATTTTCAATTGATGAGTCCGATTCATCTATTTTTTTATTTTGTTGCTTGTTCTTTTGGTATTGTATCAGAGAAACAGTTTGTCAACCCAACTTTTAAAGGTTTACTTCTGTTTTTCTTTAGAAGTTTTAGGGCTTTACCTCTTACATTAAGGTCTGATTCATTTTCACTTATTATTTTGTGTATGGGGTGAGATATGGGTCCATGTTCTTTTGCATAAATACCAACTTATCTTGGTACCATTTGTTGAAAACTCTGTTCTTTCTCCATTGAGTTGAATAATCAATTATTAAAAAACTTTGTTACTGGAAATATGGCATGGTGGAGGGAAGGTAAGAAGTTGAGCTTTAGTTTTGGGGAAAAAACAGCCCTCAAATGGCCGGATAAATGATATGTAACTTTGCATTGTCTTTTTAAGGACATAATATAGATCCTAACTTACTCTAAAATTTGTTATAATTGTGGTATTTGGGCTGAACAGTGATTTGTTTCTGGTTTATTAATTGTATATTAAAAAATAACTAGAGGGATGATGGCAGTGAAATGGCAAAGTAGACAGCTCCATGTGCCTGCTCTTCTACAAAAACCTTGAAAATCAAGCAGAAACTGGAGCAAAGCAAAAGAGTACAGCTGAGCCAGACAATCAAGTGTCAAATGCTAGGCAGAAAAAGCTGAGTGGAGCGTTTCTTTAGGACATTTGAACGTTCAAAAGCGCCTTTGTGTACTGGGGCATTTTGAAAACCACATGTAAGCCGAAGACTTGAGGAATGCTCACAAAAGACTGGAGATCTTTCACCTCTGGCCGACTCTAGGCTCAAGTGCAAGTAAGAAGTGCATTGCTGGAGTTCTCTGAATCTCTTGTGCTTGAATGGTTACATCTCTGGCAAGATGAGGAAAGTTTTCATGGATGACCTCATGGAATGTTTGTTCCAAGGTGTTCTCCATTTCTCTTTCTGCTACAGTAGAACCAGTCAGGCATAGATTTAGCTTCTTGATACAATCACACATCTCTTGGAGGGTTTGCTCCTTCTGAATTTTTTTTTTAACAGATTGGATTAATTCCATACTTTAGTCTTCAGACTCTGAGATCCTTTCCTCTGCTTGGTTAATTCTGCTTCCTGTGGTTGTCATTTGTTATTTATTTTATGAATGAACTTCTTTATTTCTGTTATTTCAGAAAATGTTTTTTTTGAGATAGGCCAGTTCTGTTGCAATTTCATCAAGTTTTGCTTCCTGTTTCTCTTGATTCCTGTTCATTTTTTCCATCCAATCTCTGATCCCTATAAGTATCTTCTGAGGCCATTTGTTCTGGGAGGTTTCCATTGTTTGTGCTTCAATGGCTGTTTTTTTAGGCACTTCTCTTTAGGGCTTCCGATCACCAAAATAAAGTCATAACTGCAGGGTTTCGATAATTTTTTCTTTCTTTTTTTTTTTTTTTGAGTTGGAGTCTCACTCTGTCGCCCAGACTGGAGTGCAGTGGCCACTCCCGGCCACTGCAGCCTTGACCTGCTGGGCTCTGGCGATCCTTCCACTCAGCCTTCCAAGTAGCTGGAACTACAGGCACGTGCTACCATGCCCGGTTAATTTTTTTTTTATTTATTGTATCGATAATCTTCTTTTTCTGTCCCTGTCCTAAGCATTATGGAAACAGGTGATACCTGCTAGACAAGCACAGGATGATACCTTCAGGGGACCTGGCCCTGAGGCAGGAGAAGGAGGAAGAAGACCTGGGCTGCCATCGCTGCACCACACAGAAAGCAAGTTGCTCTTTCACCCCCCCCCCTTATTTTATTTTCTTTTTTTGAGTTGGGGGGGGTCTCACAACTCTGTTGCTCAGGCTGGAGTGCCATGACATGATCATGGCTCACTACAGCCTCAACCTCCTGGGCTCAGATGATCCTTTTGTCTCAGTCTCCTGAGTAGCTGGGATTTTATAGGCATGTGCCACCAGGCCCAGCTAATGTTTTGAAATTTTTTTTTTTTTGCGATGGAGTCTTGTTGTGTTGCCTAGAATGGTCTTAAACTTTTAGGCTCAAGTGATCCTCTTGCCTTGGACTCCCAAAGTGTTGGAATTAACCCATGTGAGCCACTGTGCCCTGCCTAAAATGACTATTTTTATGTTATGCTAGTTTCACCTAAAAATGGTATAAAATGTTGCAGAAGACAGTCTATATTATATCTTGTATACTTCTGTAATATTTGAACTCAGAGTACTTAAAAATAACTTTTTATAGGTTTATTTCAAATACAAATGGAAATTTGCCTTTTTAAAAAAAACAACCATCATTGCTGGTATTCTAAGAAGTGGAAATTTCACATATAAATGATGATAATGATAGCTAATTTTGATTTTCGTTTATGTGTCAGATTCATAATACTCATCCTCATATCCATTGTCATCTAAAGTGGAGTTGGTGTGATCTCCCAGTTACAGATGAGAAATAGGAGCTTATGCTAAGTTGCCCTGAGTCTCAGTAGAGTTAGTTCAAGCTGGTACTTGAACCTAGATCATGCTGCCTCCAGCCCAGCTTTCTCTCAGCTGTGGCACACGGCTTCATGACTGGGCATTCTGGCATAGATGTTTGATGAGTAAAATCTGTAGTATAAAAAATATTGGTTTAGACTTATTACAAGTACAGTGTAACATTTATTTTTTTCATCAAGACTATTTCCTGTTTGTCCCCACTTAATTTCTAATATTTCACAATACCTATTCTTTGAATGGCAATGATGGCAACTTTCTTATGTACTTTACTGTGTTTGTTAAAACATATTTACAACATTTGGACTTTTTATATTGGAATTCTCAAGCACTTTCTTATAGAGGTAAACTGTTAATTTTTTTCTTTTGAAAAGGAAAGCCACTTCTTATAAATATGCTTTGTTTGGAAGCAGAACATAGTTTAACTAGTTTGAGGGAGGACCTAAAAAAAGTCTGGAATTTATTTATAAAATATTATTTATTCTTTTATTTATTTATTTATCTTTTGAGAGGGAGTCTCACTCTGTCACCCGGGCTGGAGTGCAGTGACATGCTCACGGCCACTACAGCCTCAACCTGCTGGGCTCAGGTTATCCTTCCACCTCAGCCTTCCAAGTAGCTGGAACCACAGGCAGGTGCCAACATGGCTGACTAATTTTTTGATTTATTGTAGAAGTGAGGTCTCACTAAGTTACCCAGGCTGGTCTTGAACCCTTCCAAGTAGCTGGAACCACAGGCAGGTGCCAACATGGCTGACTAATTTTTTGATTTATTGTAGAAGTGAGGTCTCACTAAGTTACCCAGGCTGGTCTTGAACCCTTCCAAGTAGCTGGAACCACAGGCAGGTGCCAACATGGCTGACTAATTTTTTGATTTATTGTAGAAGTGAGGTCTCACTAAGTTACCCAGGCTGGTCTTGAACCCATGGGCTCAGGCAATCCTCTCATCTCACCTCGACCTCCCAAAGTACAGGCGTGAGCCACTGTGCCTGGCCTGTGTATTTATTCTTACATGTTTAAACTTTAGTCACCTTCAAAGTACTCCTCATTTGATGCAATACGCTTATTGAGATGCTTTTCCCACTGTTCAAAACAGTTTTTGAACTTGTCAATTTTGATGCCTTTTAGTGCTTCTACCGTTTTTTGTTTCTCCTCTTCAGCATCGGCAAAATGTTTCCCATTGAGGACTTTATTCATCCAGGGAAACCAACAAAAAAATGTTGCTCAGGGTGAGATCTGGTGAATAGGGAGGGTGGGGCATGAGGGTCATGCCACTTTTGTTCAAAAACTGTTGAATGCTCATTGCAGTGTGGGCAGGTGTGCTTGTAAATCACCCATCATAAAAATTAAAAAAAAAAAAAACTCCAAAAAAAAATCAACTGAAGCCAAATGCAACCTCTCAGAATAATGCTAGCTGGTACACTGATGCCAATGGACTCCTAGAACACTTACGTAGTAGGGGAAGCCTGTACTACAGATGGCCTGCCAAAAG
The DNA here is from genome assembly GCF_000164805.1 of Carlito syrichta. Classification (NCBI taxonomy): domain Eukaryota; kingdom Metazoa; phylum Chordata; class Mammalia; order Primates; family Tarsiidae; genus Carlito; species Carlito syrichta. The sequence goes on from NW_007232330.1 coordinate 208,016, forward strand.
ATGATTCTGGTTTGATTTTGAGTTAGCTTTGTTTTATTTTCTGATATGCTAATTTCTTGTGTAGGAATTATCCATATCTGTTTCTGTTACTTTACTTTCTTTTTTCCTTGTTTAGACTTCTTTTGTTATGTTTTATTTTCTATTCAATGGTACCAAAGGCAGAGTCAAGGAGGGGAAAATAAAGTAGATTTTCCTACTTGTTAGCAGCTCTTGCAAAACTTCCTGATGATAAGGAATTTGAATTACATACCCTTTCTAATTTCAGATTCTTGGAATCAGTACTGTATATATTTTTCCCATTGCTGGTTAGAGGCATAGTTGTAATTATCCAGTGAGCTAGATCTCAGCTCAGTTCCACATGTCTTTACAAAGCACTTACTATGTGTTTAAGCACTTTGTGGCCTCATTAGATTGAAACATGGATTAGTTCTGAACTTTGCTTTTTAAAGAGTTCATGTAGCATTTTAGGCAGATAAATTCAGAACTTTCTTGTTTGTTTTTGTTTTAATTAGCCACTATTAAATCTGCAGGGCTAAGTCATATCAACCACTATTAGTGTGTATTCCAAATTTAAATCTAAATCTATACTGATATTTTATATTTAGAAATGGAACTTGAATTGATTCAGTGCTGTTTCCTTTATATAGCTTGTGATGATTGTTGAAGAAAGTCCACTATCTTTGAACCTTATTTAATTTGCCTGTATATGCAAATATGAACGAGAACATTTGCATATTGTCATGTTTCTCGTGTTCTAGTTTACTTGCCACAATGGAACGTTATTCATATAGAGTACAAAAAGAGACAATCTTCATTCCTATGTATTTTAGCAACTTTATGTTTATCAGCACCTTGTATAGTTGTACAACTTGTTAAGACTTTTGTTTTTTTTTATAATTAAAAAAAGTTGTTTCAATGAATTTTTGTCATTTTAAAATGAAATTTACTCTATTTGTGAGTAAAAATTGTTCATTTTTATTCATAAAAGAGGCAAGTCAAGAGATTTTTGGATTCTTTTTAGTACTTTTTATATATTGTCTGTGTCTTACATATATTCTTTCAGAGGGAAATTATGAATTGTAATGGGTTTTATGGGTTGCCATATTTTCTACTTGGCAAAAAGGATTTCCCTTTGTGATGGTCATATCTTAAGATAGTTGTTTTTTTCTTCCATAGTATAATCAAGTTTTAGCTGAATTTTTTAAAATCTGAAATTGCTTAGGAGCTGATACTCTTGAAGTAATTAGCGTTGATTGCTGCAATCCAATACTCAGACAAACCCTGATGACTTTGTTAATTTTACTTATGTAGTATCATGTCTTGTTCATATACTTTTGTGACAGTTCAGATGAAATGGAACAATGGCTATTTAGAAATCATTTATGTATATTTTATTTTATATAGTCAAAGTAATTCTTGTATAAACATGCTCAACTTTTTACATGTTCATCCCATAAATGCCTTTTCTTGAAGTGTACTTTAGTCATCTTTATTGTCTGTGGCATGAGATCTGTGCATTGAAAAAGAATCCATCCAAGGATTTCAATTAGGAACATTCTATATGCATGATTTATTTCTACTTTGTAACAGTATTTCACAAACACTTTACATTTATTTCCTCATTTTTTTAGTTCCCTGTGGCTGGACCAAGGTAATATTATATACTTAGGAGTAGACATATGTACTCCAGTGGAGATTTTATATATATGTATAAAATACATGCTTAGGTAGATATATAAACTCAATGCCAGTGTTTCTCCTCAGGTCATCCTTAGGGATCTGTGTGAATTAGTTTCTTCATGATATTTAACTTTTAAGAAAAAATTCAGTGTTTGGAGATTAGGGCCTAAACATTTGAAAATAATGCTGATTGGCTAGCACTATCTATCTTATAACAGATAAGAAATTAAGAAATAGATAAATATTTATTTTAAGCCAGAGTATCTCTTTAAACTAGAAATTTTTGATTTATAAGTTCAGCCTTGATCTCCCATGCCTTTCATAGAAAATATGGAGGCAAATTGCAGTGATGGAAACTTTCAGTTAGGTCTATCAATAATAATTGTCATGTGATGTTTATTAATAAGCATACTGTTGTATTTATCTCACCATTTTATTAAATCAAATTAGGTTAAAAAAATTTTTTTTACCAACATGTCCTTCAATTTTAATCTCCTGCTTTATGTTTTATGATAATGTTGGTTCTTTGAAAATTTAGTTATTAAGAAATGAATTAAAATATTAAAAATCATTTTTTTGTGCAATATGGTCTGGTAGTTTTTTGGGATATGGTGCTTGATCTGTGTATAAATTTTATAAATAGAATATCAATTTTTTACTGTATGATATTAAACTGTTGAATATGAAAGAGTATAATTATAAATTTTTAATTTTGTTCTTGTTTGTTTACTACAGTGATTTGGGGGAATTTTTTTCATGGTTTGGAAACACAGTTGCTCCTTTTTTCCCTAGAAGTACCTATGTTTTGTGTGTTCTTGTTTGTAAAAAATGATCATATTGTTGGAGCATCCTTTTTTTTTTTTTTTTTTTGCTTAATATTATGATTATTTCGGTGTCATTAAGTACTTTGTAATATCTTGTTTAACAGTTGTATAATATTGCATCATGAGATTATATCATTATTCAGTCTTTCATCATCAGACACCTTGATTCTGGAAGGAAACGTTGGCTGAGCATCCTCATGTCCATGCCATTTCCTTAGACTTTGTTTCTGGAAGTAGACTGTGGCTCTTTTCATACTTCCCTGTCACTTGAGGTGTGTGTGCTGACTTCAGTCCTAACCATCACCTCAGGCAACTGAGGACTCTGGGGTCTTGTCCCTCTAGCCCTCTTCCAACTCTTAGCTGGACTCCGCTGGTGGGACTTTTCCAGTGGTCCTGTAGTTCCTGGCCTGGCTTCAGCCATCACTTCTCATGCTCGAAGTGGGAAGCAACCTTCTCACCACTGACACCACTCCATCTCTCTGTAGTAGGCACAGAAGTACTTTCAAGGTCTCCTCCAGCTTCTCTCATGATTTGTAAAGTATAGTCACACTTATTTCTTTGAGTTCTTTAAATAAGCTTTGCTTTCTCCTCTTCATGGACTTTTCAAGTAACAGCCACTATATCTGGAATGTTTTTGACCTGTCCTGCCCTCATTGGCCACTTTCTTCTCAGAACTTTAGGTTTTACGAAAAGATTACTTTCTCAAAGAGGGCCTCCTTGAGTTATTAATGTTGCTCCCCACCTGGGCCATGTGCATGTCCCCAAAGCACCTGTACTTTGGTAACTGTCACTACTCTGGAATTTTCTTTAATTATTGGACTCTCAGCTTCGTGAATGTAGGGTCATGGTTTCCCCAAGAATAAGTAAACACTCAGTAAATTGAGTGAGTAAATAAATGAAGAATTTTCAGATGAGGTATGAAAGTTCTTAGCTTAGTCTAGATGGGCAGATAACTGTCCTGTAAGGTGGTACCAATCTGCATTTCCATTGTGCCCACAGATATCATTCTCCTTGCATTCTTGTCCACTTACCCAATTTATTTTTATTTTTTAGTTGTGGTTCACTTGTCACCCAGGCTGGAATATGATGGCATGATCATGGCTCTCACCACAGCCTCAAACTCTTGGGCTGAGGCAATCCTTCTGCCTCAGTCTCCTGAGTAGCTGGGACTACAGGGGCACACCATCACACCTGGCTAATTGTTAATTTTTTTGTAGAGATGAGCATTGAACTTATGTTGTTCAGGCTTGTCTCGATTTCCAGAGCTCAAGTGATCCTCCTTCCTTGGCTTCCCAAAGTGCTGGTATTATAGTCATGAGCCACTGCATGCTCCCTTTTAAAAAATTATTAATCTATCAATTTGGTGAGAAAATGCTGTCACATTCTGTTTTGCATATTAGTTTAAAATTTTTCATTGTTCATTTGTGATCTTTTATGAATAGTTTATTCAGCACCTTTTGTTTTTTGTCTATTTTTACCTCATTATAATGAGGTAATATAAGAAATTTGCCTTTGTCACTTATGGGAAATATTTTTTACCTTGTTTTACTGACTTTTTCTTTTTTTTCATACAAAGTTTATTAGATAGGGGAAAGAGGAGAGGTAACATTGCCAGAGCTGGCTTGGGCGAGAGAAACTGTCTTGACTGACATGTTAAAAATAATTTTTCTTAGATGTAGAGAAATTTATAATTTTTATATAATTTACATCTTTTTTGCGATTTTTACTTTAATTGTAGAAAGTACATTCAATTCCAGTGTCAATGAGCTTTTTATTTTTGAACAGTATTTCTGTGTTTTCATTTTTTTGTAGAATTTTACTCCATTTGTAATATACAAATGTAAATTTGTACCCAGTGGCTTTGAAACCACTTTTAAAGTTACTGAAGTTCTTTCCCCAGACATTTAAACAATTGGGTTTGTTTGGGCCCTTTTCTCTGCTTTCTATTCTGCTTCATTGATTCATCCACACCTGAACAAACCAGTTCCATGCCACCCTTAAATAATGTTCCTTTATAGCACATTCTAATATTCTAGACCTTCTTCTTCCTTCCCTCCCTCCACCAGTTATTTTTATCTTTAATTTTTTATTGTTTTCTCCAAGAAATATGAGACACTATAAACCAGACTATTGGGAAGTTTTCTTTCTGCTTGTGATTGAGACTAGCGGCATTGGAACCTTAGTATATAACTGCATAGCTATCTTGTAGTCTCTGTTGAAGTCTTCTTTCTTTCCAAGAGTTGATACCATCTCCATACCTTAGAGCATTTAAGAAGTGAGTCATTTTTTATGGAGGTTACAGAAACTTTAGAGGAATGTGAGGGACTAGGGATAGTTCAGAACTGGATCTAACCTATATCCCTCTGATTACCCTCGTGGTCACTCAGGTGCACGTGGGATGTTGGGTTTGTGTGTGCGTGTAGGCCTTTGAGAGGGAGATTGCGTACTTGTGTCATCTTAACAGTGTTTTGTATCTTTACCTTTGGTAGATATTTAAGAAGGCTAAGTATAGAAGACATACGTTAGGCATTTCCCTTTTGCAGACAGAGAACTTAACCAGGACTTTGAAGTGTGTTCCCTCTCTAGTAACAGTGTTAGTTGATAACATATTTAATGTTTGAGATACTTATTAGATTTTTTAAACCACTGTAATTTCGCACAAATTTTTTATCTGGTAAATGCAGTTAATTACTGCTGATACTATTTTAGTTAGTTCTGCATGTTGCTTTAGGTGAAAAACGTGTGCGTTGGTGAACTATAAAGTTTGTGTGGCTAGCCTCTTCTGGCAGCCTCTGGGCTCTTTATTGGTAATTACACAGATGGTAAAGATATTTTAGAGGGGAAATGGCTGGCTAAATGTAATTTATCTAATGAGTAACATTTCAGTGTTTCTTTCTTATTTATTTATTTATATATTTTTAGTTGAAGTCTCATTCTGTCACCCTGACTGTAGTGCAGTGGCATGCTTCTGGCTACTGCAGCCTTAACCTGTATCCTTCTGCCTCAGTCTTCTAAGTAGCTGGAACTACAGGTGCACCCCACCACGCCTGGCTAATTTTTTTGTTCATTGTAGAGACAGGATCTTGACAAGTTGCCCAGGCTGGTCTTGAACTCCTATGCTCAGGCAATCTTCTTGCTTCTGGCTTCCAAAATGCTAGTATTACCAGGCGTGAACCACCACTCCTGGCCTCAGTGTTTCATCTTTAAATGTTTCTTTTTTTTTTTTTTTCAGTTGGAGTCTCACTCTGTCGCCCACACTGGAGTGCAGTGGCCGCTCCCGGCCACCGCAGCCTCGGCCTGCTGGGCTCTGCTGGGCTTCGGCGATCCTTCCGCCTCAGCCTTCCGAGTAGCCGGAATTACAGGCATGCGCTACCACGCCCGGCTGATTTTTTGATTTATTGTAGAGATGAGGTCTTGCTGCCCAG
>NW_007232330.1:213964-218123 GCF_000164805.1 Carlito syrichta
AACCCGCGGGCTCAGGCAATCCACTCACCTCAGCCTCCCAAAGGCACGGGATTACAGGCTGAGCCACCGAGCCCGGCAAATGTTTCTTATCATGATATAATATTTCATTTTTTCAGTATTTTTTCTAAATCTAATTCATTGTTTACTGATACAATTATTAAAAATGATTTATTGTGTGTTTAATTTGAGCTTCTGAGATATTTAGGTTATTGCTAACAAGTGTTTAAGGGCAAATATTTGGTACTTTCTTCAAGATGCTTTATATTCAGCCCCCTCAGACAAGTATCTTTTTTAAAATTTCTAGTCTGTAATTTATATCATTAATTTGTTGATATATTTTATTTCACTCTGCTTCACTAAATCTCACTAGCATGTAAGTTCCAAAAGGGTAGGAGCTTTGTCAGTTTTGCTCCTGCCTTTATTACCAACATGTATTGGGTCAGAGGACCTGAATTCCTGAGCAAGGAAATCCTGACCTCCAAAGGCCTTCTCAGCTGTTGGTCAAAGGAGGATCCCTGAGTAATGGGACTAGCCTTTGCCCTCCTTCACCAGGGCTTTAGATGGAATCCCAGCACTGGGGAAATTACCTGGGTTCCCAGCCTTTCAGTCCTCACCCTGAATACAGTATGAGATGTATTGTCCAGGACTAATCTCATGAAGACTTATGTTTGTGTATGTCACTTAACATGAAAAGCCCCAGACTTTGAGTCATCATTGAGATGCTGCATTTAATACTCAGGAGATGTGGTATGTTTATTCTCACCCTGTCCCCTTTTTCACTGCAACTCCAGAATAGTTTCCTTTATTACCTAAAGTTGTTCTGTCTACAGATGACTCTGTATGTTTCTTCTTGCTGCCACTGAAAGTGGCTCTTTTCTCAATGTCTGTGTCCTCAACAGATTCTTGAGTGATAACAGATATTGCACCTTGTAGCCTCTGTGCCACTACATCTGCAGTTAGACCCCCTCCCTGGCTTCCAGATTTCGCCTTTTACACCTGGACTCCACCTGCTGTTAGGCCCTTCCCTGGCTTCAAGCTTGTCCTTTTCACACCTGGACTCTATCTGCAGTTAGGACCCTCTCTGGCTTTCTAGCTTTCACACCTGGACTCCACCTGCAGTTAGTGCAGTGATGGTGGGGTGGGGGGGAGCAGGCGGACAGTTTTCACATTTGGACTCTACCTGCAGGTAGACCCCTCCCTGGCTTTCTAGCTTTCACACCTGGACTTCAGCTCATGGATCTCACACCCTTTCATTTTTCCTTTCCCCTATGATCTATTTGATGAAGTCCAACTTACCAATTTTTTTTTTTTTTAATGATTGTGCTTTTGGTGTTCTAAGAACACTTTACCTAACCCAGATTTACCAAGATTTTTGCTCTGTTTTTCCTGTTTCTTCTAGAAGATATTTGGTTGTAGGATTTACATTATGAGTATTTATTTTGAGTAAATTTTTTTATACTGTGCAAAGTGCGGGTATGCATTTTGCATATGGGTATTCAGTTGTTGCTAGCACTGTATTTTGAAAGACAGACCTTTTTCCTGCTATGTTGCCTTTGTACTATTTTTATATGTGAGTTTATCTCTGGGTTCTCTGTTCTACTCCATTGATGTCTTTGTCTATTTTTTAATGCTAATACCATTCTCTTTTGGTTGCTGTTGGTTTATCATAAATTTAGCCAGCCAACTTTGTTCTTTACTTAAGAGTTGTTTTCACTAGTGTATCCCGTTATATTTTCTCTTGATTTTTAGAGACAGCTTGTCAATTTTTGCAAACAAAACAAAATCATTCTGGAATTTTGAATGGGATTGCATTGAATCTGTAAAGCAGTTGGCAGATAATTGACATTTTAATAATATTGAATCTTTTGATCCATGAGTGAGATTAAAAGACTTAGGTCTTTAAATTTTTATCCGCAGTATTTTGTTGTTTTTTCATGATTAGTTTCTTTTGTATACCGGCTTTTAAGATGATCTTTTTGTCATTTGGTCTTGAGCAATTTGATTATGGTGTACCTAGGTGTAATTTTCTTTACATTTCTTGTGCTTGGGGTTCATTTAACTTGTTGAGTCTGTGGGATATAATTTTCATTTAATATGGAAAATGTTTAGCCTTTATTTCTTAAAATATTTTTATTTCCCTCTCCACTGTCAAGGATTCCAGTTACACCCATGTTAGGCTGTTTTAAGGTTGTTACACAATTCACTGATTTAAAAAAAAATTTTTTGTGTGTGTTTATTTTGTATAGTTCTGTTACTGTGTCTTCAGAGTCACTATTCTTTCCTCTACACTATCCAGTGATAATTCCATGTGTTGTAATTTTCATCTCAAGCATTGTAATTTTTATGTCTAGAAGTTTGATTTTGATCTGTTTTGTATCTTCCATGTCTCTACCATTTTGGTAACATGGTCATTGTAATATGTCCCAGTAGTGGGTCAGTTTCAGTTGAATGGCTTTTCTCTTCATATGGTTCATACTGTATTTCTTCTTTTAATGCCTGTTAATTTCTTACTGGATGTCAGACATGAATTTCACCTTTTTATGTGGTGGATATTTTTATATTCTTGTAAATATTGTTGAGCATTGTTCTGGGATGCTGTTCAGTTCTTGGATAGGTCTTGCTTTGTTGAGTCATTGAACATATCTGGAGTGTTCTCTATCTGGGGCTAGTTATTTCCAGTGTGAGACCAGACTTGCCTGGGCATCCTCTGTACCTTGGGTGATGTGCTTTCCCAGGCTGGCTGGTGGGGTGCTTTGTGACCATGGATACTGTTCTCTGTAAGGCCTTCCTCTCCCTGCTCTTCTTCTGGACACGCACTTTTCATCAGCCTCTAGGCATGTTCATTTTTAGGACTTCTCTCTTGACCTTTCCTTCAACCTGGGCCCTCTGTCTTAGATGCATGTCCTTAACCTCCCCCCACTGGTGAGCCCTGGCTCTTGAGTCCTTTCCTCTCCCTGTTCACATCACAGATTCTCATTTCTCCCCTCCAGTGGCATCCTGGGTATTGTGCTCTGTACTCATTATTATCTTTCTCCGTAACACTTGCCACCTCCTAGCATACTAAACAGCTTTTTAACCCTTTGCACATGGATGTCCCATCTTAGGGTGTCATAGTAATCTAGTAAACCTCTCCACTGTCCCCTTTCAGAGGAAATAAATAAATTGCTGGTAATTATACAGGACAAACTTATGCCAGTATATATTTTTCAAAAATATATGTTTCCTTGAAGTTTTCCATCAAATTGCACAAAAAAGCAAATAAAGAGATGGGATATATACTGAGATATATGTAAAAAAAAATTAGATGGTGTTGCATAGGCAATGTGTGATGTGCTTTCACAGTGGTACAAAGACTGGACAATAAATCACACATTATTAATGTGGGAGGAAGAAAGTGAGACTGCATTATTGTCTGCTCAAATAGAAAAGCAACGGGTAGAAGATGTCCAACAAATTACTATTGCACAACATGTATCAACCTGCAATGCATGTTGGTGACTGTTTCACATTTTACCACAGGTTAGAAAAATATAAGATACAAAATTTTGATGGGTATTTCGTAAGGTCCTCAGTGTCCAAAATTCCATTATAAGCCAAATATCATTATAATAAAATAATTGGTTCCAACATTATAACATTTAATATAAAGTGATTCATTTTTTTATTATTTCCTTAAATAGTGTGATCGAATTGCTGTTAGGTGATCTGCAAGATGTCTCTGAGTACGAAGGGTTAAATGTGTGCTGTTTGTCACTAATGTTGTACAGGTACCTCCAGTGACTGGAACATAGTAGGTGTTGAGGAAAGGGATTAAGTATTGTCTTCAGATTTTGCAGTTTACTATACTTCTTTCTTGAAGCATGTTTTCTACTTTAACACATTTTAGGATTTTTTTCCCATTTGAATTTACTTCTCTGAAGTAATTTACAGCTTGGAGTAGCAGTGCCAGCTACATTATAAGATAAATTGTTAACTTTTTGTTAAACTAGAATTTTTGCAGTATTATCTTTTTATTGGTTAGGTTAGAAATTATAGAATTAATGAGCTAGAAGAGACCTTAACAGCAATGTTGTTTAACTCATATATTTAATTGAAAAGTGAAGCTGGGTTCGGTGGCTCAGCCTGTAATCCCGTGCCTTTGGGAGGCTGAGGTGAGTGG
>NW_007232330.1:218369-247581 GCF_000164805.1 Carlito syrichta
AAAAAAAAAAAAAAAAAGAAAAGTGAGCTAGTTTCGTGAAATTATTTCAAGAAAGTTTTTTTGTTTTGTTTTGTTTTGGGTATTTTTTGAGTTGCAGTCTCCCCAGCATCGACCTGCTGGGCTCAAGCAATCCTTCTGCTTCAGTGTTCCAAGTAGCTGGAACTATAGGCATGCACTACTATGCCCAGCTAATTTTTTATTTATTGTAGAGTCGAGGTCTCGCCAAATTGCCTGGTCTGGTCTCGAACCTGCAGGCTTAGGCAATCCACTCGCCTCAGCCTCCCAAAGTGCTGGGAGTACTGACTGAGCCACCAAACCCGGCCTTTAAGAAAGTTTATGTGAAAGATGTGGATTTTGTGGCCTCAAATATAAAACAATTTGCCCAAGTGACACAGTAGTACACAAGAAGAATCTGGTCTGGACCTCAATGTTTTCTACTTACATTTCAGAACCCTTTGCAAGCAGAATAGAGAGGAAATGTGTTGTGTTCACTCAGCTGTTTCTTCATGCTTCTTGTGTACCTACTTAGGCCCTTGTGTACCTACTTAGGCCCTTGTCACATCCCACTTACTTAAATGCTACACCTCAAACTCTACAGAAAAACATGGATGTAATTTGGCAGTAAGTTTCTGCTTGCTTTTGCAGATTTAAAAATCTAAATTTTGTTTATCTTGACCAACAGATTTATTTAGTTTAAATATAATGTGGTAAATGATCTTCTCAATGAAATTTGATTGCAGAAGAGTAAATTATACTTTATTTCACTTTGATTCACTTTGATGGATGGATATTAGGTTTTATTATTTAATGACTAAAAGTATTAGAGCCTTCTGCTCATTATGCTCTTGTATTTTTAAAAATCAGTCTTATTGAGTATAATTTACATACTTTACCCATTGTAAATGTACAATTCAGTGATTTTTTAAAAATAAAATGCAGAGTTGTGCCACTGCTACTACCATTGACTATGAGGTTCCTCATACCAGGTGCAGTGATTCTCACTCCCTTTCCTCCCTTTTTCCCTCTGTCCCAGGCAACCACTAGTCTACTTTTTTGTCTCTGTAGAGATGTTTTTTCTGGACAGTCTTGATTTTTATATTTTATGCTTGTTCCCAATGATTTCAAAATAGTCTTTTTAGTCTAGTAGCTGTTTTGTAGAGTTTTAGAATTTTCTACATAGATAACCTGCAAATAAATTTGGCATTTCAGTCTGTCCACGTATCCTTGCCATGGTAAGGCCCTCCAGGACAGTATCGGGGACAGTGAACTCTCTGCTGACTCTTACAGGGGAGCCCTGTCCAGGTAGGCAGAAGACCCTGAGGATTTGCTGGCTTGCCCTGCAACAAATTTGACTTTTGAGCACTTGGTGAAGGCCTACAATAAAGAGTTGGTGAACAAGTGAGATGTCCCTTTTGCCTGTGGCCCTTTGATTTCTTTCTAAATGAGTGAATTGTTGGGGCAGATCTCACTTGCCTTTAAAAACTGTCTCAGCTGTTTCTGCCTTCTCTGCATCCTTCTCTGTTGAGCTGCAGTGGAGGCGTCAGTGGGCCCCTCCTTTCTCTGGGAAACTTGTCCTGGTTTGGGATTTCAGCTCATGAGGTTTCTTTGTGCCTTAACTTTGCAGTGGGCTGGAAACTACCTAGGTTATCTGACTTGTCATCGTCATTTGGGTGGGAATGACTCTCCAGACTGTCCATCTGAGTGGGATTAGAGGTCAGAGTCTCATTTCATATAATGGTGAAGCCATGGGTTGGCTGTCTGCTGGCATCAAGGCCTGTTAACCCCATGTGGACTCACTAGAGGTCTTCCATTTGTAGTTGGTTCCTGTTTTAAAAGGTTCTTAATTACTTTTCATTCCTGCACCTTGTGTGTGCTGGTTGAGACATAAGTATTAATTACCTAAGTTGGTGATGTCAGTGTCTCATAGGCGTGTCTTACACAGTTCTGCTTGTTAATCCATTATGACTTCGACTTATTTTAACTAGGTCTAGAATAGTTGTTGATTCCTTTGGTTCTTTTAAAAATGGGTTAATTTTGGATATGAGTTTGCAGAGAACAAATTCAATATTGTGAAAGTATATTTCAATTATGCCTTGAACCTATGATAGGATTTGAAATTTAGTAGACATGCAGATATTTGAATGTTTATAGCACTTTAAGCACATTATTTAGAGTTGTATATAAAATATTGCTAGTGAGTTACTAAAAACTCCACAGAAGTTATATTTGCTGTGTGATTAAGGAGGTCTGGGAAGGGAGGGGTTTCAGTCAAAAGGAGCAAGTGCAGAGAAATTGTAAGAATAAGCCAGGGGCACCCTCTAGTTGTGGGATAAGGTGTTGGGAGCTTGTAAGAATAAACCAGGAGCACCCTGCAGTTGTGGGATAAGGTGCTGGGTTGGGCAGAGCAGGGCCAAAGGGGAAATTGAGACAGTTGGCAACATCTAGAAGTTAACTAGGGGTCAGTTGTGAGAAATTTATATGTGATAATACAAACATGAAGTATCTTCTATGTACTTATCAAAAATAGTGGTGTTTGGATGGAGATAAACATAATCTTCAGGTTTTTCAACTTGTTCATTTGGAATTTGGATTGAATGAGGAAAATTAAGATATAATATTCTCTCCATACAGGCAGAAATAAATGAGTAGTAGCAAGGCTAGTGGGCAGGTTATATGTTTAAGAAACTTAGGAATAAGAATAAGCTATTTGAATTACACTTTGCTTTTTTTTTCAGAAGAGTCTATGAAATTTGTTTACGGAACACATGAGATGAATGCTTCCCTTCTGTGAGAACCTGCTTATGCTATTGTCTTTGAAAAATGGGGGAGGGTAACATTTATTGCCTGAAGAAGGGTTTAGTGGGAAGATGTAATTGAAATATTTAGGGAGAGGAAAGTACTGTTGTTACCTGATATGATAATACTTACTATTAACTAGTTCATTAAAAAGTAAGAGATTAATAATGTATAACTTCTTGAGTGTGTATCTGGCAGCAAATTGAATAGGATATTTTTACATTAGGTTTAAATACTTACATTTAGATTGAACTATCTTTGCTACTATATTTAGAGTTTCCTTCTTTTTTTTTTTTGAGTCGGGTTCTCACGCTGTTGTCCAGGCTGGAGTGTAGTGGTGCAATCACGGCTCATTGCAGCCTTGACATCCCGGGCTCAGGTGATCCTTTGACCTCAGCCTCCCGAGTAGCTGGGACTACAGGCATGTGCCACCACACCAGCTAATTTTTTGATTTTGTAGAGATGAATCTCACTCTGTTACCCAGGCTGGACTTGAACTTCTTGGCTCAAGCTATCCTGCCTTGGCCTCCCAAAGTGCAGGGATTTCAGGTGTGAACTACCATGCTCGGCTAGAGCTTGCTTCTATCAAGTGCAGCTGAAATTATTAAATTGTGAGTGCTATTTCATAAACACATCATGTTATTGCTCGCTCTGTAGGTTTATTGAGGGCATGTGGCAGTGTGTTTTATATATGCTGTCACTCTTAACATTGAAGGATTTTCTGTTGTTACCAATCTCTCCCAATTCTGGTATCAATTAGTAGGTTACTGGGATCACCCATCAGCTTAGTAAACAAAGTGCTGGCCAGAAATCAAACACTTAGTGTAAGCATGGGCTGTTAAAATAATACAAAAAAAGGTAATTGGTGCTGTGCCATCACTAGTGGACAGGTGTGTGGAGAGTAGATTCCTTTCCTCCTCATTGTCTCTGTCCAGTGCCCTAAATGTTTTTTGGCAAAGAGGATAGAAAATAAGTTATTCAAGAAGCCAGGACCTGTTAAATAATTTGACCAATTCTTCAAAATGTAGACATGTGTACTTTGAGTAGATATAAGGCAGATGATCATATTATTTTGTTATGTTACTGTTTAACTTCCTAATATTTTGTTCATAGTGTAATATTATTAACATTTTGAGAACTTTTTATGTTGTACCTTACCATAAACTTTTTGTCTTAAATATGCAATTGCAAGTAATTTTCAGAGAAATGAATAACAGTCACTATCTAATGCCAGAAAATTAAAGGCTGTTAAGTGTGTTACTTTCATTACCATTTTACAGAATAATACATCTTTCAAAAATTTTAGGTCTTGATTAAGGAGTCAAAATGGATATGTTTTCTCTGTTTCACAGTGCTTCAAAATTATTTACTATACTTACTGTGTCTTATGACTATGGTTTTTCTTTTTTTTTTCCTTTCTAAATTTGTAGAGAATGTGGAAAAAAACAGAAAGGAAGAAGGGTGGTTATGTGCCTGGGACTAGAGTGTAATCAGAAAATGACATCCCCAATGATTCTGCATCAGTGGGGTGGGGCATCTTTGCTGTTTGATGCTTAGCTGCAAAAAAACATAGTAATGGGAGGAGAGACATGGAGCTTGATATGACTAAGTTCATAATAATTAAAATAGACTTTATTTGTAAGTCTATTTTCTGACTGTGTGTAAGCATATATTTATGGATTATAAAACTATGTTAAAATTTATTTCACCTTCTTCTGTGGTATCCACCGGGGTGAGAGCAGTGTTGTACTTGCCTGTTCCCACCATGGCGTGTGTTTGTCCACTGATATCAGTGTACTCCAAAAAGGGAGAGTCATCTGGCAAAAATATCACTTTGCCAGCTATGTTCAAGCCTCCCATTTGACCAGATATTGTGAACTTTGTACACACCAGCTTGTGCAAGAACAACAGACAGCCCCATGCTGTCAAGTGAATTAGCAAGTCGTCACACCAGTGTTGAGTCTTGGGGTATTGGCAGAGCTGTGGCTCTTAATTTCCAGAGTTCGAGGTGATGGGACTCACCATTCTGGCCAGGGTACTTTTGGAAACATGTGTCGTGGGGGCCACATGTTTGCACCAACCAAAACCTGGTGTTATTGGCACCAGAGTGAATACTACCCCCAAAACAATATGCCATCTGCTCTGCCCTAGCTGCCTCGGCCTTACCAGCGCCGGTCATGTCTAAGGGTCATCATATTGAGGAAGTTCCTGAACTTCCCTTGGTGGTTAAAGATAAAGTGAAAGGCTACAAGAAGAACAAGGAGGCTGTTCTGCTTCTGAAGGAACTTAAAGGCCGGAATGATATCAAAAAGGTCTTTGTCGCTCAGTGAATGACAGACAGCTGATGAGGGCAACATGAGAAACCACCGTCACATCCAGTGCAGGGGCCCCTGCATCATCTATATTGAGGATAACGGCATCAGCAAGACCTTCGGGAACATCCCTGGCATTGCTTAATATAAGCAAGCTGAACATCTTGAAGCCTGCTCCTGGTTGGCACGTGGACTGTTTCTGCATCTGGGCTGAAAGTGGTATCCAGAAGCTGGATGAACTGCATGGCACTTGGTGGTAAGCCGCTTCCCTTAAGAGCAGCTACAACCTTCCCATGCACAAGATGATGAATACAGACCTTAGCAGAATCTTGAAAAGCCCAGAGATCCAAAGAGTCCTTTGAGCTCCATGCAAGAAGATTCATCGCAGAGTCTTGAAGAAGAACTCACTGAAAAATCTGAGAATCCTGTTGAAGCTAGACCCTTATGCAAAGACCATGCACTGAAACACTATTGTTTGCCAGGCTAGGAACCACAAGCTCCAGGTGGATAAGGCAGCCACTGCAACAGTAGCACTGGAGGCCAAATCAGACGAGAAGAGGGTTGCAGGGAAGAAGCCTATGGCAGGGATGAAAGGAGAAAAGAAAGCTGTTGTTGGGAAGAAGCAGAAGAAGCCTCTGCTGTGAAAAAAGACAGTAGCTGCCAAGAAACCAGTAGAAAAGAAACCTACAGAGGAAGAGAAGCCAACCGCATAAACTTTAAATGTTAATTTCATAAAGAGATTTAATCGTTATAATCAGAGGCAGTAAGAGAAAAAAATTATTTCACCTATAATTCTAAAGAGCATTGCTATTTTATAATATTAATACAAAGTAGCTCCAGCCCTTATTTGTATAATTGAGGAACATGGAAGAAATACAACAGCAAAAATACTAACAATGCATACAAAACTTTTGGTATCTTCAAAACAGGTCTTTAAGAACAGGGCAATACTACTGAAATCCAGCTGCTTTAAGAAGTACTTAGGAAATAAGCTGGATATGGTTTTTTGTAATAAGCTGGATATGGTTCTAAAAGTTACTGTGATTGTCAGATTATAAAGTAATATGAACTTGCCTGTGGTCTGTTAGCTGTCAGAATAAACCAGTTGTAAAAGAAATGAACATTTCCCATATTAGACCAGAAGTTACAAAAATGTAAAAATAGACACACAAGGCTGCTGCTTGTCTTAAAAGAGAGTGAGATCAAGGGAGACAGGGAGGAAGAAGGAGAAGGGGGGAGGGAACCAGAGACGGAGAATGCCGGCAGCACCAGAGAGGGGGGAGGGAACCAGAGACGGAGAATGCCGGCAGCACCAGAGAGAAGGGAGGAAGGGATGGGGCTAGAAACAGGAAGAGAATGAATTTGTCTGTTTTGTTACTTCTTAAGCATGTCTGAAATGATGTGGAATTCGTCTACATCATATTATATGTTATATATTTCATATATATTTAAATGTATATGAAACTTTACAGATGACTGTTGTACATTAGATATTATATAGATAATTTAAGAATTGACTCATGTAGAAGAATCACTTTTAGTAAAAAAGTTTTAGATAACAGTGTTTAGTCCTCTCCTGTGTTGGTAAATCTACTAGTGGAGGCTGATTTTATACATCATTTGCTTTATTTCTTTTTTCTATCACTTAAATGATATTAATTTAAGGATATTCACTTTTCCACGTTACTAAGTTTCAATCTTCATTGGTAACTTGATTGGGAACTGAAACGATGACAGAATATGGGAACATCCTTTTCATTGGAATCCCCTTCTAAATTATCATGAAGAAATTCTTGCTGTGTTTTATGATTGGGGGATAGTTATTTGTGTTTGGACGTTTACGAAGAGAAGTTAGTTATTAGTTATTGTGTGAGAGTTTGAAACTATAAACATAGAGAAATTTCTAAAGTGTTTTTTTCCTCTAAAAGTTATTTCTGAGGTAATTATTTTTCAATTGAAAGTTGAAGTCTGGTGTGCTATTTATTTCTTTAAGTTGATTATACTTCTTCTTTTTTTTAAGGTAAAGTGCAAGTTAAGAGTTCAGACATACAAGTTGGAGACCTCATCATAGTGGAAAAGGTTGATGCATTTTTAATATATTTTAGACTTATATATTCTCTTTGTTAACATTTAGCCGAATTGCAAGTATCTTTTGAATTTGAAGGAAATTGTTTGAGACATACATTTTAATCCTAATATTCTTGTGTAAGGTTTGATGTATATGAAGAAAGATTTAGATTTTTGTATATTGTTTTGCTGAAGTTTATTTCAATATGTGTAGGCAAAGTCATACTTTGTCTGAAATAAGATGTGTTAACTGCTTAATGTCGGATTATCAAGATTTCACATGACTACAATGTTAGAATCTGTTTATAATACTGTGCTTCAGTTTTCAGAACTTCCTTTACAAGCACAGTTTTCCTTTGGTGTTCATGAGGGATTGGTTCTGGGAACCTCCCCCCAAGGATACCAGAATTCACCGATGTTCAAGTTCCTTATATAAAATTGCATAATAAAGTCATACACACATCCTTCTGTATACTTTAAATCATATCTAGAAATATTTAGTCGAATGTCAGTGCTGTTTAAATAGTTATACTGTATTTTTAAATTTGTATTTTTTTTATTGTTGTGGTCTTATTATTTATTTATTTATTTTTTTGAGTTGGAGTCTCACTCTGTTGTCCAGGCCAGAGTACAGTGGCATGCTTACAGCTACCATAGCCTCAACCTGCTGGACTCAGGTGATCCATCCTCCTCAGCTTTCAAAGTAGCCGAAACTATAGGTGTGTGCCACCATGCCCAGCTAATTTGTTTTTATGTATTGTAGAGCTGAGGTCTCAATATGTTGCCCAGACTGGTCTCAAACCCATGGGCTCAGGCAGTCCTCTTGCCTCCGCCTCCCAAAGTGCTGGGATTACAGGTGTGAGCCACTGTGCCTGGCTTATTTTTAGAATATATTCAGTCTTTGGTTGGTTATATGCCTGTGTGTGGAACTCACAGATACAGAGGGCTGACTAGTTTTTTTTACACATAATTAATGGATATAATTCATAGAGCTTGAAAATTTAAAGAGGGAAAAGTGAATAGAAGTAAAAGAACAATAGAAAATAAAAAGTTTAGATCAATGTAGAAAGAAGCCACAAGAAAAACATCAGAGGCCAGAGGTGAAATTCATAAGGGCTTATGGTCTGGAGTGTGACTGAATGGACAGTCTGTATGTGATGGGCGTTCATTCACCTGCCTTCTTTCTTGTTGTATGCATGCTGTGCACAGTGCATGTGTGTTTATGTGAGGGGCATGCACTCAGCTGCCTTCTTCCCTGCCCTTGTGAGTACTCTCCCCAGTGCACGTGTCTGTGTGTGAGGGGCATTCATTCACCCACCTCCTTCCTTGACCATGTGAGTGCTGTGCAAGTACATGTGCATCTGTATGAGGAGTGTTCATTCACCTGCCTCCTTTCTTGCCCATGTGGGTGCCATGCACGGTGCACGTGTGTCCGCTTGTGAGGGGCGTTCATTCCAGAGTGCCCTCACTTGCCTCCTTCCCTGCCCATGTGAGTGCTGTGCACAGTGCATGTGTATCTACATGTGAGTAGTGTTCATTCACCTGCCTCCTTTCATGACTGTGTGAGTGTTGTATACACTGTACGCGTGTCTGTATGTGAGGGGTTTTCTTTCTAGAGTGCCCTCACCTTCCTCCTTCCCTGTCCCGTGTGATTGCTGTGCACAGTACACATGTGTCTGCATGTGAGGGGCATTCATTCTAAAGTGCCCTCACCTGCCTTCTTCTCTGAGTGCCACGCACAGTATACGTGTGTCTGCGTGTGAGAGGTGTTCATTCTAAAGTGCCCTCACCTGCTGCCTTCCCTGCTTATGTGAGTGCTGTACACAGTTCACTGTGTCTGCATCTGAAGGGAATGTATTTCCAAGTGTTCTCATCTGCCTCCTTCCCTGACCATGTGAGTGCCATGCATATTACACATGTCAGTGTGTGAGGGACGTTCATTCCAAGTACTCTCATGCACCTCCTTCCCTGACCGTAGGAGTACCATGCACAGTACATGTGTGTCTGCATGTGAGGGCAGTTTATTTCCAAGTGCTCTCTTCTTCTTTCCCTGACCATGTGAGTGCCATGCATAGTACACATGTGTCTGTGTGTGAGGGACGTTCATTCCAAGTGCTCTTATTCACCTCCTTCCCCGACTGTAGGAGTGCCATGCACAGTACATGTGTGTCTGCATGTGAGGGCAGTTTATTTCCAAGTGCTCGCATCTTCTTCTTTCCCTGACCATGTGAGTGCCATGCATAGTACACATGTGTCTGTGTGTGAGGGACGTTCATTCCAAGTGCTCTTATCCACCTCCTTCTGACTGTGGGAGTGCCATGCCCAGTACATGTGTGTCTGCATGTGAGGGCAGTTTATTTCCAAGTGTTCTCATCTGCCTCCTTCCCTGACTGTGTGAGTAAACTAAGATGGAATCCTAAAAGGGCTTCAGGTAACACACAAGAAAGAAGAAATTAAAAACAGAAATGAATAGCAAAGGAAACCAACTGAAAACAAATTTTGTTAGGGCAGACTTGCATTCTAACACATAAGTAATTACCTTTATTATAAACAGTCTAAGTACACCAATTGAGAGACAGGCAGAATGGAAAAAAAAAAGACTCCTCTCTGTATTTATAAGAAAGTCATTTCAGGTTGGGCGCGGTGGCTCAAGCCTGTAATCCTAGCACTTTGGGAGTCCGAGGTGGGGGATTACCTGAGCCCACGGGTTTGAGAACAGCCTGAGCAACTTGGCAAGACCTAATTTCTACAAAATCAAAAAATTAGCCAGGTGTAGTAGCACATACCTGTATTTCCGGCTACTTGGAAGGCTGAGGCTGAAGGATCATCAGTGCCCAGCAGGTTGACGCTGGGGTGGCCGTGAGTGTGTCTCTGCACTCCAGCTTGGATGATGGAGTGAAACTCCAACAACAACAAAAAAGTCATTTCAAATTCAATGACAAAGGTAGGACAAAAGTGAAAGTTTAGGGAAAAAATGCTGTGTAAAAATAAACGCATGTAGGAAGAGCTATATTAATGTCCAAGAAAGTATACAAAATTACTAGAAACAAAGAGGGACTTTATATAACAATAATAGGATTGATCCATCAGGAAGATTTAGTAATTCTAAATTTGTACCCACCAAACAACAGACCCACGAAATATGTGAATTGAAAACTTTGGTGCTGAATAAAGTAGACTTATCCACAGCAATATGTGGGTGATTCAACACGATCATCTAGGCATTGGATAGAAGTAGTGACCAGAAACTCAGCAGTGATGTAGAAGATTGCCAGAGTTAGCCACCAGCATCTGATTGACATATACATACCACCATACCTGTCAGTAGGAGAGTACACGTTTATTTTCAAGTGTTCATAGAACATTCACCAAGGCAGACTATCTTCTGTGCCTTAAGATAAACCTCAACAAGTTGAAAAGAATTGAGATCTACAGAATCAAATTAGAAATCGGTAACAGAAAGACAAACAGGAAAACTAAAACATGTGGAAAGTAGACACCACACTTTGGATTAATTTAGAGGATAAGTAGTCAGTCTCAAGGAAACAAAATATGTATGACTGAATAAAAATGAAAATACAACATTCTGAAATAAGTGGGATGCATGAGAGGGACTTTTATAGTACTAAAGAGGGACTTGTATAGTATTTGTTCTACATAGGAACAAGTAAAGGTCTAAAATCAGTAATCTAAATTCCTGTCTCAAGAAACTAAGAGAAAAAGACCAAAATTAAAGCAGAAGGAAACAATAAAGAACAGAAGCCAATGAACTTGAAAATTGGAAGACCAGATAGAAAATCAATGAAAGTAAAAGTTAGTTCTTCTAAATAAATTAATAAAATGATAATCCTCTAGCAAGAGTGATCAAAAGAAAATGATGTCACATACCACCAATGTTAATGAAATAGGGGTTTTCACTTAGATCTGCAGCCATTAAAAAGATAATTATAAAAAAAGTAAAAAGATAATTGCAAAATACTACAAACAACTTTGCACTAATAAACACATTCATAAGTAGATGAAATGGACCAATTTTTCCAAAACCACAACTGTAGAAATTCAGTCAAAATGAAATAGATAATGTGAAAATTTCTGTACCAATAAAGGAGTTGAATTAGTAATTTAAAAACTCTGAGAAGAAAATGTAGATCCAGATATTTTCATTGGAGAATTTCTTGAAACCTTTATAAAGAAGACTTAGCATCAATTTAACATAATTGTATCTAGAAAATGAGGATGGAGTCAGGCTCGGTGGCTCAGCCTGTAATCCTGCACCTTTGGGAGGCTGAGGTGAGTGGATTGCCTGAGACCGTGGGTTCGAGACCCGCCTGGGAAACTTGGCGAGACCTCATCTCTACAATAAATCAAAAAATCAGCTGGGCGTGGTAGCGCATGCCTGTAATTCCGGCAACTCGGAAGGCTGAGGCGGAAGGATTGCCGGAGCCCAGCAGGTAGAGGCTGCGGTAGCCGGGAGCGGCCACTGCACTCCAGTCTGGGTGACAGAGTGAAACTCCAACTCAAAAAAAAAAAAAAAAAACGAAAATGAGAATGGGACACTACCCAACTCATTTTATGAGGCCAGGATTATCTTTATCACGTCACCAGCAAGAAGACAGTACAACCAAAGAAAGCTGTAGGCCAGTATTCCTCATTAATAAAGACAAAACTCTTTTTTAAAAAAAGTTGTAAATTAATATCAGCAATATATAAAGAGAATTATACATTATGACCAAATGGAGATTATTCCAGGCTTGTAAGTCTGGTTCAGAATTCTAAAATCAACCAGTATCTACACTATCAGCAGAATAAAGAAAAATCATATGATAATATTAATTGATGCAGGAAGAGCATTTAACTAAATGCAATACACATTTCATAGTGGAAACTCTGAGGTTGGATTAGAGGGGGAATAACCATGTCTTGTTTAAAAAGCATTTACGAAAATACACATTGCTAACATCATACTTAATGGTGTAAGGCAGAATGCTTCGTCTCTGAGATTGGGGACAAGGGTATTTGGTATTACTGTTCTTATTCAACTGGCAAGAAAAGGAAATAAAAGACATACACATTGGAAAAAAGAAATAAAAATGTCTCAATTTGCAGATGACACGATTGTGTATGTAGAAAATCCCAAGGGATCTATAAAAGCCTCCTGGAACTAATAACAATGAACATGTGGAAACAAATTAAAAATGTAGTACTCTTACAGTCATTCATATGAAAATGAAATCTTAGGCATGCCGAAAATTACAATGTGTTGATGAGAGTAATCAAAGAAATCTAAGTAAATAGACACACTTTCTTCTTGAATTAGAATTTTCTGTGTTCCATAGTTTCCCAAAAATTGATCTACAGACTTAATATTCCTGTCAAAATCCCAGCAAGTTTTATTTTTATTTTATTTATTTATTTTTATTTTATTTTATTTATTTATTATTTTGAGTTGGAGTCCCACTCTGTCGCCCAGACTGGAGTGCAGTGGCTGCTCCCGGCCACCGCAGCCTCGACCTGCTGGGCTCCGGCGATCCTTCCTCCTCAGCCTTCCAAGTTGCCGGAATTACAGGCATGAGCTACCATGCCCAGCTGATTTTTTGATTTATTGTAGAGATGAGGTCTTGCTGCCCAGGCGGGTCTCGAACCCACGGTCTCAGGCAATCCACTCACCTCAGCCTTCCAAAGGCGCAGGATTACAGGCTGAGCCACCGAGCCCGGCTTATTTTTATTTTTTTAAGACAAAGATAATCTTGTTCTAAAACTAATTTCGAAGGCACAGGCTTTCAACAGGATTTTGACAGGGGGAATAAAGTGGGAGGTATCACTCTTCTTTCTGTTAAGGCATACTACATAGATATATTAATCAACATAGTGCGGAAGAAGGATAGAAACAAAGATTAATGAAACATTACATATCACCCAGAATTAAGCAAAGGTGCAAAAGCAATTAAATGAAGAAAGGGTAGCCTTTTCAAGGGGCTGGTACATTCATAGGTTTAAAAAAGATCATGAACTTTATATACAATGTAAAACTGTAATACTTTTAGAAAAAAATAAAACATTTTTAGAATCTAAGGAAAAAAAATATATTTCTTAGACTTGACACCAAAAGAATAATGCCTAAAAAATGATCAATTGAGCCGGGCTCGGTGGCTCACTCTGTAATCCCGCGCCTTTGGGAGGCTGAGGTGAGTGAATTGCCTATGCCCGGGGTTCGAGACCCGCCTGGGCAGGCGAGACCTCATCTCTACAATAAATCAAAAAATCAGCTGGGCGTGGTAGCGCATGCCTATAATTCCGGCTACTTGGAAGGCTGAGGCGGAAGGATCGCCGGAGCCCAGCAGGTCCAGGCTGCGGTGGCCGGGAGCAGCTACTGCACTCCAGTCTGGGCGACAGAGTGAGACTCCAACTCAAAAAAAAGAAGAAAAAAAAAGAGAAATTGTATCTCATTAAAATTAAAAGCATATGCTTTGTGAGTAACCATGTGAATATGATGAAAAGCACAGATAGAAAATATTTGTAAACCATATATCTGACAGAGATTTGTGTCTAGAATATATAAAAACTCTCAAAACTCCACAGGAAAAAAAAATTCTAATTAGAAAATGGTCAAAAGACTTGAAGACATTTTACCAAAGATTTACAGATAGAAAATAAGCATATGAAAAGAAAACCAACATCTTTAGTAGTCAGGAAATGCAAATTAAAACAGTGAATGATTAGTATACATATATCAGAATGGCTAAAATGAAAACAATGGTGATAACACCAAGTGTTGGAAACTGGAAACAGTGTGAAGAAAGATCACTTGTATGCATATATTTCTTGTGGAACTAACAAATAGTACAGTTTTCCTGGAAAATCATTCTATAGTTTCTTTTAAAAACTATACAAGTGTCACATGATCCAGCAATTGAACTCTTGCACCTTTATCACAGAGAAATGTTCATTTATGTTGATACAAAAAACCTGAACAGGAGTGTTTATATCTCCATTATTCATAGTAGCCCAAATTTAGAAAGCATTCCAGATATCATGAGTAGGTGACTGGTCAAGAACCCTGCTGTATGTCTGTACCATGGCACGTCATGTCAAGAAAATGCAAGGCTCCTTGTTCTCATGTTGCTCATAGTCTTGAGGGGAAGGAAGAACAAACAAAAAGTAGCTAGTATTTATCTGAAAATAGCTGATTTGTGTATGATTGCCTCACAGAAAATAAGACAGAATAAAGGCATAAAGAGTAATGGTCTAAAAAATGAAATTAAGAAAAAAATTTACTGTAACATTTAACAGTACTTTCAGTGCCACGAGCAGTGGTTCAGGCCTGTAATCACAGTGCTTTGGGAGGTCGAGGTGGGAGGATTACTGGCAGGAGTTTGAGGCCAGGAGTTTGAGTCCCGCCTGGGCAACCTAGTGAGACCCCAGCTATACAAAAAATTGGCTGACCATAGTGATGCACACTTGTAGTTCTAGTCACTCAGGAAGTTGAGGCAGGAAGATCTGAGCCCAAGAGTTGAGGCTGCAGTGAGCTATGATTGTGCCACTGTATTTCGGTCCTGGTAGAGTGAGACCCTGTCTTTATTAAAAAATAAACATATAGAAAGAACTTAAGAATAAATATAACAAAATAAGTGAAAAACTTACACTTTGAAAACCACCAAACACTGTTGAAACATATTAAAGAGACCTAAGTAAATGGAAAGACAACCCACATTCATAGTTAGAAGTAGATATTATTTTTAAAAGGCTGTATTCCTTTCCCTAAGCTAATCCATAGATTTAGTGTTACCCCTCTCAAAATCCCAGCTGACTTCTTTGCCAAAATTGACAAGCTGATTCTAAAATTCATATGAAAATACAAGGGGCCCAGAATAGCCAAAACAATTTTGAAAAAAGATGGACACATTTTGAAAACTCACATTTTTCCTTTTCAAAACTGAATACAAATTTAAAGTAATCAATATGGTGTGGGACTGGCGTTAAGTCCAGAATTAAGAGTCTAGACATATAAAGTCTGAAATTTGTGATTAATTTATTTTTGACAAGAGTGCCTAGAAAATTCACTGGGATGGAAATGTGTTTGGGTAGATGCTTTTTTGGCCCAGCACTGTTTATGAGCTCTATCCATGTTGTAAGTTGCTGTAACTCATCCATTTTGTTGTTAGTATGGCTTTTATCCATTCTACTGTTAATGGGGATGTGGGTTGTATGAGTCTTGCCTGTTATGAATGGTACTTCTGTATCCCATTTGATCATGTTTTCTATTGTACACATCCCTTTACAGCTGTTGCATGTGTACCTAGGAGTGGAGTTGCTAGGTTGTAGGGTATTCCCATGTTCGACTTCAGTAGATACTGCACACGATTTTGACCGTGATATGTACTAGGTTATTCTCTTAATCACCAGTGTTTTTACATGTTTGCTGACACTTGATGTTTTCAACCTTTTCAGTTTAGCATTTGTGATATGTATGTAGAAATGATTTTAATGTGCATTTTTATGACATCTAAAAAGATTGGCTATTTCTTTATATAATTTTGTATGTCTTTCTTTTTTGTGAAGAGTCTGTTCAAATCTCTTGCCATTTTTCTTCTAAGTTACCTCTTCCTTTCCTATCAGTTTGTAGACCTTTGTGCATTCTGGATCAGAGTCCTTTGTTAGTTATATGTGTTGTATATCTTTCCCTTATTGGTGGACTTTTTGAACATAAATTCTTTTTTTTTTTGAGTTGGAGTCTCACTCTGTCATCCAGACTGGAGTGCAGTGGCCGCTCCTGGCCACTGCAACCTCGACCTGCTGGGGCTCCGGCGATCCTTCCGCCTCAGCCTTCCAAGTAGCTGGAACTACAGGCGCGCACTACCACACCCAACTCATTTTTGATTTATTGTAGAGATGAGGTCTTGCCAAGTTGCCCAGGCGGGTCTCGAACCTGCAGGCTCAGGCAATCCACTCACCTCAGCCTCCCAAAGGCGCGGGATTACAGGCTGAGCCACCAAGCCCGGCGAACATAAATTCTTAATTTCAATGATCTACTTTATTAATCTTTTCATTTATGACTAGTTTTGTTTGTTTCTTTTTTTCTTTTTTAAGTCGGAGTCTCACTCTGTTGCCCAGGCTGGAGTGCCGTGGCACGCTCACAGCCACCCCAGTGTTGACCTCCCGGGCTCAGACGATCCTTTTACCTCAGCCTTCCAAGTAGCCAGAACTACAGGCGTGTACTACCACCTCGGCTAATTTTTTGATGTATGTAGAGACAAAGTTCTCTCCAAGTTGCCCAGGCTGGTCTCGAACCCCTGGGCTCAGGCAGTCCTCTTGCCTTGGCCTCCCAATGTGCTGGGATTACAGGCTTGAGCCACCGTGCCCGGCCTCTTTTGGTTTTTAAAAAAGTTTTGGTGGTGGTAGTCTTGGTTAAGAAATCCTTCTCTACTAAAAAGTCATGAAAATTTTCTTGGAATGAGTGACAAGACAATTCAATGGGGGAAAAATAATTTCCGATATTATTTTTTAGAGGTTTTACTGTTCTGACTTGCACATTTAGAATTGTAATTCAAATAGATTTTTGTGTTTACTTTGAAGTCGAGGTCAGGTGTCAACCTTCATCATCACCTGTAATTACCTTAGTTTTATCAGCACTCTATTGGAAAGACCATCATTTCTCTTTGGTCTACAGTGCCATCTTTCCCATTAATCTTGTGTCTGTATATGAGTGGGTCTATTTTGGGGTTTTCTAGTTTTGCATTGGTATAATCATCTATCTTGGTGTAATATAATCTTGTCTTAACTACTGTGGTTTAATTTTCTAGTTTTATTAGGTTGTAGAGCTAACCCTTATATTTGGTCATTCTTAGCCTTTGCAATTCCCTATATTCACGAGGAATACCTTATCAATTCCCACCAAAAAAAAAAAAAGAGCTAAGATTTGATTGAATTTGAATTGAATATATGGATTAATTTATGGTCATTTGACATCTTTGCAATACAAATTTTAATTACTAGAATTTTTCTGAACATGATCTGTATATTTAGGTTTTATTTCATTTCTGTCTATGTTTTATAGTTTTTTGTGTAGAAGTCTTGTACACCTTTTATTGGTTTTATTCTAATGCTAGCTTTTTATTATTACTAATTGGATATCTTGTTAAAATATTTATTTTCTTACTGTTTGTTACTGGTGTATATATATATAACATATATAAACAAACTTCTATGTCATCAACTTGTGCTCTTATATTTGCTTGCATCCTGGTGCTTTCATTGAGGTTTGTTGGCTTATTTTTGCATTCAAATACATAAATAGTTATTTGATTGTTTAGATTTAGCCTCTCTTCTTTTCTTTTGTATGCACTTAATTGTGTATATTTTCCTATTAACATTTTCCTGATTGGACTGCTTCACATATTTTCATATGTCAAGTTTTTATTACCATTCATTTAAAAGCATTTTTTTAAATGTTTATTGTGATCTCTTCCTTGATGTAAGGGGTCTTTTAAATCTTAATTTGTCATCTTCACCTTCTTTTCTTAGCTTTAGAAATAAATAACTACCCAATAACTTAGCTTTTTTCAGCCTTAATAACTTATATTTGTTTTTACAACTTGCCAAACAACAAGTAATCCATTGCTTTATCATGTGTAGATACATTGTTATGTAGGTCTCAAGAAACACGTAATTTATGAAATTATGTGAATTATTAAATTAGGTGTTTTTTCCTTAGGTTGATAAAGCTTTTCTAATCAATAGAGTTGTTAGTGATAATGATTTAATATATGAAGTGACTTATAAATGTTTTTATATGACATACAGTACCTTTGAGGGGCATTTGCTGTGTCACAAAATAATCTCAGATTGGTGGAGTTTTTGTTTGCCTGTTTGCTCAGTCATCCACTTATTCACTCATTCACATCTGGGGTGTTTTGTTGATTTCATATGCTATTTTGTGCTGGGCATTGGGAGGCCTCACTTTCAGGGCCATTCAGCCACATAGGGAGACTTGCTTTTTATAAGGCAGTACCTGCTGTGTGGTATGTGTGCGTTCAGGAAACATACAATCACAGAAATGGCAGTATTTAACATTTTCAGGCATGAAGCATTTTAAAAGTCACCACTAAATACAGTTTAACATGGCTCACTAATGGGAAAAAAATCTTAGAGATTCAACTAAAGTTTGAATTAAAATATGAATTTTTGATATACTAAGTATAAGTATTGTTCCTTCAGCAAAATTTTCATTATAATATTATTTTAGTTGTTTTTATAGCTGCTATTTCTTTGGAATGAAATTGTGTTAATTTATAAGCCTGCATATATTTAATTACTATTTTATCTTTTTCTTTGCAGAATCAACGAATTCCGTCAGATATGGTATTTCTTAGGACTTCAGAAAAAGCAGGTATTTTTACTTTTTTACATTGCTGATGATTTGCTATTTTGACAGTTCAATTTGTATTTTAAAAGGTAAAAGTGAAATTTATGTTTTAAAAATTTATCTTTGAATGATATATTGAATTCATCCATTAATTAAATCAACATTTAATTGTTGATATTTAAAAAGGTGTTTGCTACACAGTATATTTGCCTAAAAATAATCCTGTCAGGATCTGTGTATCCAATGAGTATTAGCATTCAAATTCATTATTAAGATCTAATTAACTAAATAAAGATGTTGCTTAAAGTTTGATTCCTATTTTGCATTTGCAATTTTATTCATCAGTTCAGGAAATAATTATTTATCACTTATTATGTACCAGGCACTAATGTTTGCTTAATATACAAAAGGGAGCAATCTTCAGAGAGTTTATAGTCTGTGTATTTGTGAAAGTACATCAACAATTAGTAATAATCCTATTGTATAGGTACTGTAATGGTGAAAAGAAATATTTAGGGCTATGTAGTAGTGAGCAGACAGTTTTGCCTAGGTGAGTTGACGTGGACTCTATAGAATCAAGCAACCTCTGTATACTTGACACATTGCTTTACTGTATGTTTTTTTGTTTGTTTTTGAGTTGGAGTCTCACCCTGTTGCCCAGGCTGCAGTGCTGTGGCACACTCACGGCCACCCCAGTGTCGATTTGCTGGGCTCTGGTGTTCCTTCCACCTCAGCAACTGTATGTTGTTTAATGTGAGTTTTCATTTTCCCAACTGTGGCAGGAACTGGCTACTTTTCCAACCCATTTTCCTTTCTTCTTGGAAACACAGCTGGGTTCCTTTTCCTGCCCATGCAAGTGGGGCCATGTCACTGAACCTCAGGTGAAGGAGGAAAGCTGAGGGGAGGTATGCTGTATTCATCCCCACAACTAACCTCTTCGGTAGCTCCTGCTGCCAGTTAGGTGGCAATGACCAGGGCAGCCCTGGAAACTGCTTGTTGAGGATGGCAGAACTTCTGTCAGCCTTCCTTCCTGAATGACTGGGAGTAGAGCCTTTCCCTTCCGTTACCAAATGGACTCTGTGTGTGAGAGAGAGAAATTCATGTTGTTAAGGATGTCAGTTGGAAGGTTTGCCTTTTACAATAGCTGGTGTTCCCTTACTCGATTTCTCATCCTAATTGCTCTTTGTTTTGAAAGACTTCTTACTAATTCTCTTTGCGGGTTGTTATTTGCTCTTAGAATGTTCAGCTTATATTTTGAAACATGAATATGCCAATAGTGGACTATATTGTGCTCTTTTTCCAAGTATTTCTGCACTTTCTAACAGTCACATAGTAAGATCATTTGGATGCTTTTATAGTCCGCTAGGTAATCTTCTTCA
Organism: Carlito syrichta; assembly: GCF_000164805.1. Classification (NCBI taxonomy): domain Eukaryota; kingdom Metazoa; phylum Chordata; class Mammalia; order Primates; family Tarsiidae; genus Carlito; species Carlito syrichta. The sequence continues at coordinate 238,286 of NW_007232330.1, forward strand.
TAACTTGGTATGTGTAGGTTAGTGCAGTGTTTCACAGCACAGACTGCCAAATGTTGTGGAAGCTCTGCAGGCCTCACTCCCTTGCAGGGCTGAGGCCTGTCTGATACAGTTCAGAATAAATACCTCTTGATCGTGGATATATAATTTTTTTTTGTTTGTTTTGCTAGTTTTGATTTGCTAGTATTTTTTAAAGGATTTTTGCATCTATAGTCATAAAGGATATATTGGTTTATAGTTTTTTGTTTTTACGTTTTCTCATGTTATCTTGTTTTGGCCTTAGTAGAGTGAGGTGGGAAGTGTTCCCTCTTCTGTCTTTTTGGGAGAGTTTGCAAATAATTATTATTAATTCTTCTTTAAATGTTTGGTAGAATTCACCCATGAATCCCTCTGGGACTGGATTTTGCTTTGTTCTTTAAAAAAAATTGTTAATTCAGTTTATTTACTTGTTACAGGCCGATTCAGATTTTGTTTCTTTCTGAGTCAGTTTTGATAATTTGTCTTTTTAGGAAGTTGCCCACTTTAGGTTATCTAATTGGTTAGCATGTAGTTGTTCTTAGGATTTCCTTATATACTAATCCTTTTTATTTCTGAAATGTTGGTGGCAGCATCCCCTCTTTTATACCCTGATTTTTAATAATTTAATTTTTTTCTTTTTTTTCTTAGTCACTCTAGTTAAAAGTTTGCTAATTTTGTTGATCTTTTTAAAGAACTAACTTTTGGTCTTAACGATTTTCTCAGTTGCTCATTTCTTCATTTCATTTATTGGTTTCTAATTACTTCCTTTCTTCCACCTGTTTTCTGTTCATTTTACTCTTCTTTCTGTAGTTTCTTTAAGATGGAAAGTTTGATTATTGATTGAAGGTCTTCCTTTTTATTAAAAAAAAATTTTTTTTTTTTGAGATGGAGTCTCACTCACTCTGTCACCCAGGCTGGAGTGCAGTGGCACGCTGACGGCCACCACAGCCTCGACCTGCTGGGCTCAAGCAAGCCTTCCGCCTCAGTCTTCCAAGTAACTGGGACTACAGGTGTGTGCCACCACGCCTGGCTAATTTTTTGATTTATTGTAGGAATGAGGTCTCTCCAAGTTGCCCAGGCTGGTCTTGAACTCATGGGCTCAGGCAGTCCTCTTACCTTGGCTTCCCAGCGTGCTGGGATCATAGATGTGAGCCACCGCAGCTGGCCCTAAATTTTTATTTTTGATGTTTTTTTAAGAAACAAAGTTTCACTCTGTCACCCAGATTGGAGTACAGTGGCGTGATCATAGCTCACTGTAACCTTGAACTCTTGGACTCAAGCAATCCTCCTACCTCAGTCTCCCAAGTAGTTGAGACTACAGGTGTATGCCACCACTAAGTTTTACATTTTTGTTTTTAGGTACAGGGTGCTACGTTGCTCAGGCTGATCTTGACCTCTTGGCCCTCCAGCACTGCTACTAAGGTGATGAGATTACAGGTGTAGGCTACTGTGCCTGGCCTGATTAGTGGCTCATTGATGAATATGTTGCTTAATTTTTACACATTTATGAATTTTTAAATTTTTTTTCTGTTATTAATTTAATTTAATTTAAAAAATGTAGGATACAATTCAGAGTTAGGTACATACATGGTCATAGTACAGGAAAAGTGTAGGTACTCTTAATTAATTTTCAATTTCATTCCATTGTAGTTGGAGAACATACTTTGTATTATTTCTGTCCTTTTAAATTTATTCAGATTTGTTAGATGTCCTAACATGTGCTATATCCTTGAGAATGCTACATGTACACTTAAGAAAAATATGTATCATACTTCTATTGGGAGGAATGTTCTGGATGTTTGTTAATTCTAGTTGGTCTGTAGCATTGTTCACATCTTCTGTTTTCTTGTTGATGTTCTATCTGGTCTATCCATTGTTGTAAGTGGAGTGTAGAGTTTCAACCATTTTTGTTGCAATGTCTATTTTTCCTTCAATTCTGTCAGTTTTGCCTCATGTATTTGAGGTTCTGCTGTTAGGTGTAAATACATTTAAAATTATATCTTCTTGATGGATTGATCCTTTTATCATTATAAAATATCCTTAGTACTTCAACTTTCTCTTGTCAAAGCCTGGTGTTTCCACTTACCCTCTGGAGCCTGTCCCACTGAAGCATATCTCCCAGGTACCCCTCTGTCTTGATTTCATATTCTCTAGCTCCACTGGCTTCTACAGGCACTGAAACATGTCTCTACCCAGTTCCCAAGACCCTCACTCCCACTCAGGCAACCGCATACAATTAACTATGAGCCCATCTCTATTGCTTCACAGCCAAACCTCTTGAATAACAGGTTTGTGTTTGTGGTGTCACCCCATATACTATTTCTCTTTGTGGGATTTACAGGATTCTGTTCCATGCACACCTAAGTTTGTGCTCTATGTGTGCTTCCTGGGAAACTGGTAACTTCCTTCATGGCTTTAATTGTCATCATATGCTGATTCTACATCAGGGCCTGGGGGAAGTAACCTGCACACTCAGAGTTTTGTCAGTCACTGCCTTTTAGTTGGAGTCCTTAATCCATTTCTGTTTAATGTAATTACTGATAAGGCAGTATTTACATCTTTCATTTTGTTATTCGTTTCTATATGTCTTATGATTTGTATGTGTGTGACACTGTTGTTCCATTACTGACATCTTTTGTTTCCATTGTTTTCTAGTGCACTGTTTTAATCCTGTTTTTTCTATTATTACATATTTAAAAAATTTTTTTGTTAGTGGTTATCCTAGGTATTTTAGGTTACTCTTAGCTAGAATTAGTGTTTTTCTTGAATAAATGTTCTTTGAATTGCTGCAAGTCTTTGGTTACTTTCATGAGTTTTGAAAAAGGTACTTTTGATAGTTTTTGCTAGTAGTCTCATTGCAGTTTTAAGAAGTGTATTTTCAGAGGTTTTTATACTGCTATCCCACTGTCATCACCTATTTATTTATGTCTATTTGTCCTGTTTGCCAAATGTATCTAGTATAATGAATAACAAAATGCTTGAATTTGGGAGATGCTATTATATTACTGCCTTTTTAATGATTGTAGTAGAAATAATGTAAGACTAAAAAATGTTATTTCAAATATGGAAATGGTTTTGAGTAATTAATTAAAAGGAAAAGATTTTGTAGATTGTGTTAGAAGGTAAATTATGAAGAAAATTAAGTCCTTTAAAACTGGGAAATAGTCAGAAATGTCCACTTTTCAAAGGCGGAATCTGAGAGCTGGAGAGTATAAACGCCTTGCTCAAGAGCACAGGTTTGGGAATTTTTCCTTAGCCTCTTCATCTTTTTACTGCTTGTTTGTTATGGCATAGGAAGACAGAAAAGCATAAGTGGTCTATTAGAGTATTATGCAAACGAACTGCTCTCTGTTGTGTTAACCTCAGACAATTAACATTTCCAAATGGATGATGTTTTAAAAAAAAAACTTTCTTTTTCTCTAATTTTGCCTTGTATACCTAATATTTTGAGGGTCATGAATCCCTTTGAGAATTTTAAGAGTTATTAGTATCACCTTGTTCCCCAGAAACACTCAAAACATGCATATGCAGAATTTTTTTATTGTTTACATATCCATGGAAGATTTTTGATGGGCCCAAGTTAGGACTTTGTTGTGGTTTGTTTTAGCCTATAGTTTCTATTATATTCCTCAGTTTTATTATTTTTTCTGTCAGATTAATATTGTTAAAAGAACAATAATTACTCATATACAGATATTAAGAAGTCAGATCGTTCTTTCATGCTATTTTTCTTCTCTTTATGAAATGAATCAAATCGCTGTAAAATGGACTAAATAGCTTCCAAGCTGTATAAAATTTGTGTTATAATGTTGCTTTCAATCAAGAACTCTTAGCTTTAGAAATTTGTTTGCATGATTTTAAGTAATTATTTTAAGTTTTCTTATTGCCAAGGTGTTTTAAGAAGAACAACTTTTGTTATCTACTAATGCTTTCGATATTATTTTATTGCATTTCAATTTCAGTTCCAAAAAGCCTTATAATACATTGTTTATTATAATAAGCTTTACATATCATCCAGTGTGAAGGTCCTGAGTGTGTGCTGCATGTTCAAGCCTGGGCAGTTGCTGCTGGGCGCTTATCAGAATGGCATGAGGAGCTGCTTCATGATGCCATGTTGACTATGTATTAATACAGAGTGTTCTGTGGGCTGTGAGCTGTTATTTAGAATGCAAATGAAGCCACTGATGGATCCGGTGACTGATGGCTTAAATTCCTATTAATCAATTGCTTCATCAGTTTAATTCAGATCAAATATCTCCTGAGTGCACACAGTTTTTTAGTGATATTAAGAGAAATTAATGCTTTAGAACAAATTTTCATTAATCTCTTATAAATGCCAATATCTGTTTCACTTGTCCCCTAAGTGATGACATTATAGTTTAAGTATTTGGTACATATAATAGGACCTCAGCTGTCACTTGTTAGTGGGATGAGGGCTGGGTAAGTGACCCTTACTCATCCATGTTATCTCTGTTGTGCTATTCATCTTGCCACTAGCTTGAAAATTTCATGCAGTCATTAAGTCATATAAATGATTTAAAAATTAAGTTTAATGGTAAGTGATCTGGTATTATAAATGCAAAGTCAATGCCTATTTTTCTTTTGTTGGGCATATACTGTAGCCCATCTCTTTCAGAGCTATTGGATTTTGATCTGTTGCAGGCAGTCTACTAATATTACAGGGTAACTTATTACACTATATGACAGACTTGTGCTCAGTCTCACAACGTCCCATCAATTACTTCATCACCACTTGATGCACTCTCCTATGTGACACATAGACTAGTTGATCTTAATTTGATTGTCATTAAGCCTGTCCTTTCCTGTCAACTCTTGTCAATTATACAAAATAAAATCAAGTATTCATAAGCAGTCTGTAATAGGATATAAGCAGACCAATTTAATAATTCATTTTTGCTGAGCTGTAAATGGTTTTAGTCATAGCTAGTGTTTTCTGTTAAAAAATATTAGATTCAGTTCTTGTAAAACAAGTCAAGTTGCCATACTTCTGATGTTGCTACAATTTATTCTCTCTTTCTTTTTAAATCACTTCAGTTACTGAAAGGTCATTAATTTTAGTGGTACTTGAGGAAAAATAATATCCCTTTTTCCACCAAGTCTCAAGTAGCATATGATTATTAAGCACAAAGCATGTATTTTTTCTTTAAAGAAAGGCAACTGTATTGTTCTCAATATTCAGTAAGTTTGCTGAAATCTCCATAAAATACTAGTTTCACTTTTATAAACACAAAATGTTATAAATTTACTAGACTGCAGAAATTCTCAATTGTTTCTTTATATAATAGAATACAGATCTAGAGCAGGGTTAATGACATTGGCATCTCACAGTGTTGTCAACACCATCTAGATTCTAGTCCACTTTAAGTTACTTTTATATTTTATATTAGAACACACACATGTGCACATATATTAAGAGGAGAAAAAGATGTAACTTTAAAATAATTTGCATTGTAGACTTTCTTGTACTGCTTCCTAGGTGAAACCAATGAGCCTGTACAAAGTATTGTCCTTATCATAATCCATAGCAAAATTTATTGACATAATTATATATATTTTTCACAGTGTATATAATCAGATGAAGGTATATTGGATATGACTTTAGTTGATGAAGTAGACAACAGTCTAATCTTTTCAAAGCTTTTGGTTATTGAAATGGTTAGATAATTGGGCTAACCTCTCGGAATCACTCAGATTCATTTGGCAATGATGATGTCCTTACTGTAGGGTAGTTACAAGGATTAAGAGATGGGTGAGGTGATTACGTAGTTAGGGCATAGTTAGGCACTGAATTGCTGGCAGCTGTGATTAGTTGCAAATGCGTCAGCTGGGAGAGAAAAACATTTGTTATTTATGCAGAGTAAGTGTGCAAGAGCATGCTCAGTGGTGTGCAAGAGTGCATTTCTCTTAGGAGGTTCAGAGGGAAAGGAGGCTATTGTGAGTGTGGATTTGCATGGACCTATTTTAGTGTTAGGATGTTGTGTGGAAAGGGTGGGCTGGACTAAACTCTGTGAAGACATATTCTTACATTGTCTACCATAACAATTTCTACACATTTGAGAAATAGCTAGTTCCCAGCTAATGAATTCCAATGTATGCCACTCATGGCATGTTTTAATAGATTTTCCTCCAGATACCAGGAGTGTTTTCTGCTTCCCTCCCAGCTAAAAAACCAACAGTATCTCTAGAAGTTACCAAATGTAAATCATTCCTGGTTGAAAACCTAAAGAGGACTTTTTTTGTTCATTGAAGAGAGTTCCTAAAATTGACCTTAAGGTGTTCAGTTATGTATCTTTTGAGAACGATTGTTGTAATATTTTTCAGTGACCTCCTGTCTCAGTAAGAACAGATGGAATAATTGAGCTGCTCAGCTCAGTCCTATAAAGCTGTGCCATGATCCACTACCTCCCTTTCTACATAGCTTCATGTGAAGAAAGGTCCACTCCAGGCAGTCAGCCATGAGGTCAGAGGTTCCATCTCCTTGTAGTTCCCAGACAAAGATTAAGACCCACCCAGGCGGGGCTGCCCACTGGGCTTGTTTTCCCTAGATTCATGCTACAGAAGCTCTGTCTTGATAGGCATGGCCAGGGTATTGTGCTACCCTTACTGCCCACCTCCCAGTCTTAGGATAGGATGGACTGGGGATCCTGGGGTCCTGAGAACTTAGTGAGTCTCAGCCCTAGCTAGCTGGTAGGGCAGAGATAACACTCCTGGAGAGGTTGCCAATGCAACCCCAGTCTCAGTGCCCATTTGAAGAGCAGAGAGTTACTCCTAATAAAGCTGGTTGCTGTCCTGGCCCCTGTGCCAATGCAGTGGCCCACAGCTCCTGCTTGGGGGACAGGCTCCTGCTAAGGACTTGACGTCTCCGTAGTCTTTGTTGAAAACAGAGCCTGGCAAAGTTCATGTCTGAGGACATGACTAAGAACACTGGAGAGCTTGGTGGCCACCAAGTTGAAAGAAGGAACTAGCAGCCCAGCTAGAAACTTTACGGAGAGTCCTGGATCAGTTCTCTTGGGGCTGGGAGGCAGTGTGCACGTGGTAGGCTACTCCCACTGAGGAGCAGTTAGAGTGGGATGTGGGCAAACTTGAAAGGATTCCCAGAGAGACACATAGCCCCTCTGCAGTGCCAAGGGGTGACCCAGGGGACTTAAGCACAACCTCTGATTTGGCCAAATGATTGGTCACCTCTCTGTCCCAGTTGTGAGTCCTGTAAAGCTGAGCTTAAATGTGAATCGCAGACTTCCTTGTGGGTCTGAAGAATGTGTGTATACCCAAGGAGCTGGTCCCAGGAGTAGCAGAGTGGGTTTCCAGCCACTTACCCTGATGGAACACAGATAAAATCAAGACTCCATGTATTGTGAGAGGAGTCCCCACGCCACACACCCAGTGGTAACTGATGGACATCTGATGGCCAAGCAAGTTGAGGCTCAACCTTTACTCAAGAAGTGGTTTCAGTGAAGCCAGCACAATCTCTTGAAAGCCAGGGGAAAGTACGAGCAGGGATAGGATAGCAAGGCTGCACTGTAGGAAGAGACTTCACACCATGGTTCAGCCAGGTGACTAAAAATTATTATGTGCCTAAAACCAGACAAGCCAGGTAAAATGTTTGATCTTTGTGTATTACAATTCAAGCTGTTCAGAATGCTGACTCTTGATTTAAGTGCTGAGGTAGGGAGCTGAGTTACGTATGTGTTATTGCATAACACAGAGATCAGAGTAAAATGAACCTAGTTGGGACATTCTGATTCTACACTTATCAGTGAGACTTTAGGGAAGTTTATCTCTAAACCTGAAACAAGGATTGTTTTACCTTCTATCTCAGGACATCATAGATAGGCCATGACTGGCACTTCTTAAGTAGATACTCAGTAAATATTGCTCAGTCACCTTCCCCTTTTTTGGAGGAGAAATAAGTGACCTTCTGATATGTATCTCCATACATTTTTTGAAGGGCTAGGTATGGGATAGTTTCTAATCAATAGAGTGAATTCTGTAACTACTCTTTCCTTAATTTGGAGTGCTATGTCAATTTCTTCCCCCCACACTGGGAGCCACTTTCTAGATGAGCCAAGCCTCCAGAAGCGTGCTTATATGAAATCCCTTCCTTCTCCCATTCTTCTTACCGTGCTATCCTAGTCTTTCTCTCTCCTCCCCCAACCCAAGCTGGTCTCTCTTATCTTGGCCCTTGGACCCTTGAGGTTCTTGGCAAACAAGAATATAATATTCATAGAGACAGTGTCTTGCCCATTGAGGAGGCTTTGAGACCCAATGTGGGCAGATGTGGATTTTCTCTCACTGAACTGTACACTGTAAGCATTTTCCTATGACAGAGCCCTCCCTTAGGGGCTTCCACAGGAAGATTTTCCCACCTTATCTCTGGACTGGAACTTTTGGTATGCTCCAGGTGGTGAACAGTGAGTGTTACTGTAGATTTTTGAGGCTAGGCTGCTTGTATAGTCAACCCCATACAATGTGCTTTTCCCAGAACCTCTTCTTTTTATTTATTTTTTATTTGGTTGCCTATCTTATTAAGGCTAATAGAACCTTAGTAACTAGAGTAATGCTTTCAGTAGAGTAGGTATTCAGTATATATGGGTTACGTATGTGAGCACATGCTATGTGTCACCTGTGCTGAGGAGAAGGCCAGCCCAGATGCATTTGAAGTTACTCTGGAGTGTTTCTGGACATTTCCTGTAAAATCTTCATCAAGTCTACATTTACTTTTTTTGAAGATATAGGTGAATGTACTTTTCTTTTCTTTTTTTTTTTTTTTGCGTTGGAGTCTCACTCCTTCTTTGCCTAGGCTAGAAAGCAGTGGCACGTTCATGGCCATTCCAGCATCGACCTGCTGGTCTCCAAGTGATCCTTATGCCTCAGCTTTCCAAGTAACCGGAACTACAGGCATGCGCTACCCCACCCGCTAATTTTTTTATTTATTGTAAAGATGAGATCGCACCATGTTGCCCAGGCTGGTCTCAAACCTGTGAACACAGGCAATCCTCTCGCCTCGGCCTCCCAAAGTGCTGGGATTACAGGCTTGGGCCACTGATCCCGGCCTACTTTTCTTAACATATCACTATTTAAAGCCTCCCCCATCACTGTTTAGGTTGTATTTGTGGTTTGTTTTCATTATAAATGTCTAATAGTATTCCTTGAACCACTTTAAATTATTTTGACCATTAAATAACCATATTAATTCAGGGGCTTTATGGATTAGGCGGTCTTTAACAGGCTCTATATATCTTTTTTTTTTTTTTTTTTTT
>NW_007232331.1:0-3647 GCF_000164805.1 Carlito syrichta
GCTGTGAGCCCATAATTTTGCTTTTTCTTCATGACTGTGTTATATTCCATCGTGTATATACATTTTGCATATTTCTGATAGGACTTTATTATCATTTAATTCTGCATGATTTGTAGTAATTGTTTCCATAGTAAGGAACCCCTACATGTAACATCACAAATGTATGTAACATAAAATAGGTACTCTCATTCGTAGAAGAAAACGAGTCTTCGCTGTGACTTTTCCTTTTATTTGAATTCAGAGTTAACACTGCCTCACCGTGCAAGTGTGGCCTCACAGCAGGTGTTTTCTGTGCTCGTGCAGACACATAGATGTGTTTCTGGAAAGACTGGTGCTCACATTTTGCAACATTAGGAGCTTGCTATTTGAAAGACATTTAGTTATGATGTTTGTTGTTATGCTGAGAGAAATGTTTTTTTTATTAATCAATATTTTTTATTATGGTTTTGTGGGGTACAGTTAAGGGTTAGGTGTACAATTACGTTTCATTCAAGCACCCTGTTGATAAGAGGTGTTTTCCCATCCCCAGACAGATATTTGCCACTGTTAATCTCATCCCCCTCCCCCCCCATAGTTTCCCAGTACCATAAGTCATTTTCTTATAGTATTACATTGGATGTTCAAGGTCCATTATATGAGTAAGAACATGCGATACTCGAATGTTTGTTTCTGTGAGAGGTCACTCAGTATTATAGACTCAAGTTCCATCCAGGTTGCTGCGAAGTTCATGATTTTGTTCTTTTTTATGGCTGCGTAGTATTGCATCGTGTATATGTACCACATTTTTAAAATCCAGTCCTCTTTTGATGGGCAACATGGTTGTTTCCAGGTTCTTGCTATTGTGAACAACGCTGCGAATAAACATACGTGTGCAGGTATCTATTTTATAGAGTGATTTGAGTTCTTCAGGGTATATTCCCAGTAGGGGGATTGCAGGGTCATATGGAAGGTCAATTTTTAGAGCTTTCAGGAATTGCCACACTGCTTTCCACAGAGGTTGCACTAGTTTACACTCCCACCAACAGTGTAGAAGTGTTCCCTTTTCGCCACACCCTCTCCAGCAGCTGTTATTTTTTTGAGTTGTTGATAATTGCCATTCTGACTGGAGTTAGGTGGTATCTTAGTGTGGTTTTGATTTGCATCTCCCTGATGATTAGTGAGGTTGAGCATTTCTTCATGTGTTTGTTGGCTGCTCGGATGTCTTCTTTTGTGAAGTGTCTGTTCATATCTTTTGCCCATTTTATAATGGGGTTGTTTGTTTTCTTCTTTTCAGTATGTTTCAGTTCCTTGTAGATCCAGGATGTTAAGCCTTTGTCAGATCTAGAGTTGGCAAATGCTTTTTCCCAGTCTGTAGGCTGTCTCCCTGCTCTCTTGATGGTTTCTTTGGCTTTGCAGAAGTTTGTCAGTTTAATAAGGTCCCACTTGTCTATCTTCTCTCTTATGATCTGTGGGTTTCGGGTTTTGTACAGGAATTGGATGCCAGTTCCGATTTCCATGAGGGTATTTCCTTCCTTTTCTAAGGTTCTTATGGTTTGAGGTTTTACATTTAGTTCTCTGATCCATTTGGAGTTAACCATTGTGCATGGGGATAGATAGGGGTCCTGTTTCAATCTTCTGCATGTGGTCAGCCAGTTTTCCCAGCACCATTTACTGAATAGGTTCTCCTCTCCCCAGTGGTAGGTGGCAGGGGCTTTGTCGAAGATGAGTTGGTTGAGAAATTGAGGTTTTGCTTCTGGAATCTCAATTCTGTTCCATTGATCTATATGCCTGTTCCTGTACCAATACCAAACTATTTTGATGATTGTAGCTTTATAGTGTGAGGTCTCACATCTCTCCCTCATTATTTCCATAACCATTCCTTGCTCCTGGGTTCCTAGGCCTTCTTTAGTCCAATGTTTCTTTCCTGTAGTTTGTTACATACTATATTGCCATACTTGTCTTCCTAAAAACCCCACTCTGTTTTTACACTTCAACAGCAGATTGATTCTTTAGCCTCTATCATCAAATACCTGGATATTCTGGCCAAGATCAGCCTTTCCAGACTCATTGGCTAGAAGTGGCAAACATAAACATATCTGCCATCACAAATTGCCAAAATTCTGCACATTGCCACCTGGACCCACTTGTTTTCATGCTTTGTACGGGCCATATCTCAACATTTAAATGCCTTTTTCTCAGTGGTTGTATAAATGACCACAATTAGGCTTTCCATTCAGCCCAAGTTATTTTTGCTAAGAATAACCCCTGAACTTGTCTCCATAATACATTCCCTCGTTATCGTGAACTGCAAATTTACCTTTCTTTGAACTCTCACTCTTATCGAATTTGACATCCACTTGGCTCCTTTACATGTAGTCTTACATCATTACTCATACTCATCCATAATCCAAATTTTTGTCCCAGTAATCCCTAACATAATTACATGGGGTTTCTTTCCTTTAGAAGTTGCTTACATGAGAGTAACAAGTCAAACTGGTAACACAAACACAACTTGTTTTTTCTCTCAAGAAGGCTTCCATTTTCCAGAATGTCTTTTGTCTTTACCATTGACTCAACACAACACCCAGTATCCCTGCCCACTTCCACTCTCTTGCTCCCTTCACTGCAACAAGGTCCCAGTCAATGCCCAGAAAATATGTTCCAGGACATCATACTCACTTTAGAATACTTTCTGAACTTTGCACCTCTTTAACAATCCAGTATACCATTTTTGTGGTATTTGGCACATTTGCTTTTTTATTGATCATTTCTATGCATATTTCATAACTCTTACCAATGTCTATCTGTGTCTTAATAATTTTATTTCTAAAATATCTTCCTCAAAATAGTCCTTTGATAAGCATTTGCTCAATAAGCATTTTTTGGGCTCATAGTAGAAGGGGGAAAATGAACATTTAACTGACTTAGCACCATTTCCTACTTCTATGAGGAAGGTGAACTGTCCAGGATTTGGGTCTGAGATATCATTTTTCTAAGCACAGAATGGAATATTGTTTTTCAGTTGCTATACAATAAGCTTTGGTTTTCAAAATAAGCAAAGGAGAAATAGCAGAAATATTGTATTTATTTCAAAATTCCACTTACTTTAATATGTACTTTGGGCAAGTGGTACTCATATAACATTTTCCAATTAATGGAAAAGGCAAAAGGATATATTTTAAAATATGCAGCAACATCTGTTGGAAATACAACTCTTGTAAAGCTTAAGAATCTATAAAAGCTCACAATAAGATTTCAATATACACGTATTAGTGTATGTATGTTTTCATGATTTGGCTATGTAACCCGAAATTTTCCAAATTTGGGCAACTTTTCAAATAATGGAATTTATTAGAATTTGTACATCAGCCAGGTTTGGTGACTCAGACTGTAATCCCACGCCTTGGGAGGCTGAGGTGAGTGAATTGCCTGAGCCCACGGGTTCGAGACCCGCCTGGGCAACTTGGTGAGACCTCATCTTTACAATAAATCAAAAATTAACTGGGTGTGTTATCGTGCACCTGTAATTCCAGCATCTTGGAAGGCTGAGGTGGAAGGATCGCCGGAGCCCAGCAGTCAAGGCTGCGGTGGCTGGGAGCGGACACTGCACTCTAATCTGGGTGACAGAGTGAGACCTCCAACTCAAAAAAAAAGAATTTGTACATCAA